>NW_021823244.1:5000-20000 GCF_901001165.1 Salmo trutta
CATTTCTTCCTTTTCCCTCTTCTGCTCCTGCTGTCGCTCTTTCCTTCTCCTCCCCGCCGTGCGTCCCTCTCCTCCGTGCCTGTTCCTGGCTCTCTGTCCCCTCCTCTTCTTCCCCCCATCCCCGGCTCTCGCTCACCCCCCAGCTGCAGACGCGTATGACCGGTGACGCGCCGGGCATTCACGCCACAGTGTGCGTCAACATGCCACACCCGTGACATGCCTTCGGCGCGTCACAGTCCCTCGCCCCGTGCTCCGCAGATCACAATACCTGCACTTCCTTGTGCTACACGAGGCGAGGATGTGGACCGTAGGCCATACAACGCCTGCAGAAACGGAGGCTGACGGGCATAATGCAACGTCCCCCTGTCAGCCCCCAGGGAGAACATCGCCGGAGGATGGAGGTATCCACCCCATCCTTCTGGGTCCTCTCTTAGGAGGGCCTGGAACCCCCTCCTCCCAGTCCAAAAGCCCAGGGAATCTTTGAGGTGCCTTCCTGAGGAGACACTATCCATGTATCTCCCCAGAAAGGCCCTCACCTCCTCATCTTTAACGTAAGGGTTGTAAATATTTACATTTACAACCCGGAAATTACTCCTCGCCAAGCTGGTTACAACGTAGGAGCGACATCGGCCTCTCCGCTTCCACTTCTCTCACTTTTCTCAAAATGTCATCGTGCTTCCCTTCTGTGTACAGTACCAACTCATACGCTCCTTCCAATGGATTGTCTTGTAGGCAGAACACATCCTCCACCTTCAGTCCCAGGATTCCAATCACAATGTTCCTCCCAAATTGCATCTCTGTCAAACGGCTCCATCGTCTTCTCCCTCCAAGCAAAGCGTATCGTATTTGCCTGGCCTGTCCTAGGGACCGGCCTCCCTGAAGGACTTTGCGCCATCTCCGCAGGAGCTTGGCGCACTACTTACTCAGCCCTCGCTCTCTTCAAAACAGAAAAAACTGAAAAGAGAGGCAAATTAAAACCGTTCCGTGAAACAAACCAAAACAATAAACTTTCCTCCTCCTGCCTTCCTTCGACCTTCTGGCTCAGCGGGCTTGGGGCACCTCGGTACCAAGCTTGATCTGAGCCAAAAGGCCGAGAAGCGATAACCCACAAATTGACCCCTGCACCCGCCGGGCCCCCGGGGGTCTCGGCAGACCTCAGCGGTTTGGCAAAAGTTGTCTCCTCCCCACCCGACGCTTCCCTGGTGACAGGCGGGTGTTTTTTTTAACAAGTCGCTAATGCGTCTTTAAGTCACTAGCTCTTTAAGCCTAGTGCGACTATTTGTTCAAAGCCCGGAAAACACGTCAGTCGTCGTCGGGCTTGAACTCAATTGCCCGAGCGACTACTTTGAGTGGAAAAATACGCCGGTCCGGGTCGGTCGGTCAGCCGGCTTCAAGTCAAACGCCTGAGCAAAAAGTCTCGGCGTCATCTCTGTCAATTTCTCTTGAAACAAGATACCGGGCTCTGCCAGAAGCAAAGCCCTTCCAAAAATATGTTGAACTCGTAAGTGTTCCTCTCCACGGAAGTCTTTAGTAAAAGGCGAAAGGCTTGTGGCGTAATGAAGAGAAACCAGAGTCGTATGGAAGTCAGAGGTCGGGGGCCCGAGACACACACTGTGCACTCTAGGCCGGGTGCCCGCGGGTGGTTCCCGAACCCACTCTTCCAAGTTTGAGGGCTGTGGGTAAAAATTCACAGACAGACAGACAATCCTGGTGAAGTGATTGTATTTTTTGGGGGGGTCAAAAACACAGACAGACAGACAGACAGACAGACAGACAGACAGACAGACAGACAGACAGACAGACAGACAGACAATCCTGGTGAAGTTGATTGTATTTTTTGGGGGGGGGTCAAACACAGAGACAGACAGACAGACAGACAGACAGACAGACAGACAGACAATCCTGGTGAAGTGATTGTATTTTTTGGGGGGGGTCAAAACAGAGACAGACAGACAGACAGACAGACAGACAGACAGGACGACAGACAGACAGACAGACAGACAGACAATCCTGGTGAAGTGATTGTATTTTTTGGGGGGGTCAAAAACAGAGACAGACAGACAGACACACACACACAGAGACACACACACACACCACACACAGAGACACACACACACACACACACACAGACACACACACACACAGACAGAGACACACACACACACAGACACACACACACACACACACACACAGAGACACACACACACACACACAGACACACACAGACACACACACACACACACACACACACAGACAGAGACACACACAGACACACAGACACACACACACACACACACACAATCCTGGCCAATGTTTTTTTTTTTTTTTTTTTTTTTAAAGTAAAATGGCGGGGAAAACGGGGGGACCCCATGAGGGGGCTTCGCCCTTGTTTCAGTTTGGATGATTCTTCTTTTTTCATTCCTTCTCTTCTTCTGCTAGCTGTTTTACATAGCTTTGTGTATTTCTTTTTCCTTGACAATGAGAGAGAAGTGTCTGCACCGTTCCCGGAGGTACTGCAATACCGGGTCGATGCGTGGAGCGGATGGAGCAAGCCCCATTTCCGACTCCCTGTTCGAAAAATCCATTTAATATGTAGTCCCCCGATGGGGGACATATCAGATATTAAACTGATAAGAACAGATTTTTTTTTTTTTTTTTTTTTACAAAATATATTTATTACGTTCAATGCCTTTCATTACAAAACCATGTATCAATCAAAAATCATAACTAGGCATTTTTAAACTTCAACACAAACACTAAAAACCCCAAACCAAAAACTCGTCTTCCCTCCCCTTCCCACCTACAAACCAAAACACATACCCACATTAAATACCCAACGAAACTCACCCTATACCCCCGACCGACGGGGACGCCTCCTCCACTCCTGACGCTCCTCCGTCGGCCACCATCCCTTCTCCCCTAGAACAACACCAATTTCCTGCACACCCACACTCTGTGCCTTGTGCCCCCCACTCAAATCCACCACCCCACCCTCCTCCGGGCTCCGGCCCGAGCATCCCATGCCCCCCAAACAGGAAGCTTGCCCCTTCCTCCATCCCCCATTCCTGGGCCATGCCTGGTAGGTCCAGCTCTGCTAGGGGTGTAAAGGAACACGAAGAAGAGGGAGCCCACGAGGGCCCTGCAACCTCTCCCCCCTGCCCTTCCCCCACCCCCCTTTTACCACCCTTCCTCCTCCTACTGTCCGGCGCGCTCCCACTTCTTTGGCCTCTTTATCGGTGGAGGGCGCAGCCAGGAACATCCCTATCCGCGTCCGACAGGCCCCCCCCCTCGCTTCGGTCATATTATCCGCCAGCCCACCCCTCGCTTCCTTCACAGTGTCCGTCAGCCCCCCCACCATCTTCCTAAGTTCCTCCACCCGTGATCTCACCTCTTTACTATCCCCCCACTCCTTCACTCCTTCTCCTACTGGTCCCGCCACCTCTGCCTTCTCTGTCTCCTCCCTTTCTGTCGCTTTCTTCTCCACCACCTTCTTCCCTGTCTCCTTCCTTTCTGTCTCTTTCTTCTCCACCCCCTTTCTTCCCTGTCTCCTTCCTTTCTGTCTCTACCACCTTCTTCCCTGTCTCCTTCCTTTCTGTCTCTCTCTTCTCCACCTCCTTCTTCCCAGTCTCCTTCCTCTCTGTTGCCTTCTCCGTCTCCTTCCTCCTCCTTCTCTCCTTCAGTCTCCTGCCCTTCCGTTTCCACTATGCTGTTGTCTTCTTTTCTCCTTCCCGCTTCCGTTTTCTCCTCCTCTTCCACCCGTGTGTCCGCTCCCTCTGGTCCAGTACTCAGTCCTTGGTCCCTCCTACCCCCATCCCCGGCTCTCGCTCCCCCCCCCGCTGCAGACGCGTATGACCTCTGACGCGCCGGGCATTCCCGCCACAGGTGCGTCAGCATGCCACCACCCGTGACATGCCTTCGGCGCGTCACAGTCCCTCGCCTCGTGCTCCGTAGATCCACAATACCTACACTTCTTTGTGCTGCACGAGGCGAGGATATGACCATAGGCCATACAACGCCTGCAGAACGGGGGCTGACGTGCATAATACAACGTCCCCCTGTCAGCCCCCAGGGAGAACATCGCCGGCGGATGGAGGTAGCCTCCCAGGCCTTTTGGGTCTTCCCTGAGAAGAGCTTGATATCCTCTCCTCCCAGTCCAAAACCCGAGTGAATCCTTGAGGAGCCTTCCTGAGGAGATGTTATCCATATACTTCCCCAGGAAGGTCCTTACCTCTTCTTCTTTCACGTATGGGTTATACATCGTAACCGTCACCACTCTAAAATTTGTCTTCGCCAGGTTCTTTACTGCATAGTAGCACATAGGCTTCACTTTCTCCAATTCTCTTGCCTTCTGCATCGTGTCCTCATGCTGTTTTTCTGTGTACAGAGTCACATCGAAACCTCCCTCTATTGGATTCCCCTGGAGGCAGAAGACATCCTTTACTCCAATCTTGAGCGCACCCATCAAGATAGTTCTCCCGAATGTCTCCCTCCCAAATTGCTCCACCGTTTTGTCCTTCCACACGAATCTCAACGTGTTGGCCAATCCGACAACCGGAACCGACCTGCTCCGCTCATTTCCCTCCATGCCTTTCAAAAAATAAAGCTCTCCTCAAAAGAAGCAACTCAAAAACAATAAACTTTCCTCCCTCCTGCCTTCCTTCGACCTTTTGGCTCAGCGGGCTCCTGGGGCACCTCGGTACCAAGCTTGATCTGAGCCAAAAGGCCGAGAAGCGATAACCCACAAATTGACCCCTGCACCCGCCGGGCCCCCGGGGGTCTCGGCAGACCTCAGCGGTTTGGCAAAAGTTGTCTCCTCCCCACCCGACGCTTCCCTGGTGACAGGCGGGTGTTTTTTTTAACAAGTCGCTAATGCGTCTTTAAGGTCACTAGCTCTTTAATTAAGCCTAGTGCGACTATTTGTTCAAAGCCCGGAAAACCACGTCAGTCGTCGTCGGGCTTGAACTCAATTGCCCGAGCGACTACTTTGAGTGGAAAAAATACGCCGGGTCGGGGTCCGGTCGGGGTCAGCCGGCTTCAAGTCAAACGCCTGAGCAAAAAGTCTCGGCGTCATCTCTGTCAATTTCTCTTGAAACAAGATACCGGGCTCTGCCAGAAGCAAAGCCCTTCCAAAAATATGTTGAACTCGTAAGTGTTCCTCTCCACGGAAGTCTTTAGTAAAAGGCGAAAGGCTTGTGCGTAATGAAGAGAAACCAGAGTCGTATGGAAGTCAGAGGTCGGGGCCCGAGACACACACTGTGCACTCTAGGCCGGGTGCCCGCGGGTGGTTCCCGAACCCACTCTTCCAAGTTTGAGGGCTGTGGGTAAAAATTCACAGACAGACAGACAATCCTGGTGAAGTGATTGTATTTTTTGGGGGGGTCAAAAAACACAGACAGACAGACAGACAGACAGACAGACAGACAGACAGACAGACAGACAGACAGACAGACAGACAGACAATCCTGGTGAAGTGATTGTATTTTTTGGGGGGGGGTCAAAAACAGAGACAGACAGACAGACAGACAGACAGACAGACAGACAGACAGACAGACAATCCTGGTGAAGTGATTGTATTTTTTGGGGGGGGGTCAAAAACAGAGACAGACAGACAGACAGACAGACAGACAGACAGACAGACAGACAATCCTGGTGAAGTGATTGTATTTTTTGGGGGGGTCAAAAACAGAGACAGACAGACAGACACACACACACAGAGACACACACACACACACACACAGAGACACACACACACACACACACACAGACACACACACACACAGACAGAGACACACACACACACAGACACACACACACACACACACACACAGAGACACACACACACACACACAGACACACACAGACACACACACACACACACACACACACAGACAGAGACACACACAGACACACAGACACACACACACACACACACAATCCTGGCCAATGTTTTTTTTTTTTTTTTTTTTTTAAAGTAAAATGGCGGGAAAACGGGGGACCCCATGAAGGGGGCTTCGCCCTTGTTTCAGTTTGGATGATTCTTCTTTTTTCATTCCTTCTCTTCTTCTGCTAGCTGTTTTACATAGCTTGTGTATTTCTTTTTCCTTGACAATGAGAGAGAAGTGTTTGCACCGTTCCCGGAGGTACTGCAATACCGGGTCGATGCGTGGAGCGGATGGAGCAAGCCCCATTTCCGACTCCCTGTTCGAAAAATCCATTTAATATGTAGTCCCCCGATGGGGGACATATCAGATATTAAACTGATAAGAACAGATTTTTTTTTTTTTTTTTTTTTTTTTTAGAAAATATATTTATTACGTTCAAAACCAACCAAAATTTTCCATCACTCAATAAATTCAAACACAAATTCCAATAAACACGAAAATAGACATTTCAAAACTATTCATCATAACCAAACCCAAAACCCATACCATATAAAAATAACCAAAAAACCACTCACCCTATACTCCCGACCGACGGGGACGCCTCCTCCACTCCTGACGCTCCACCGTCGGCCACCATCCCCCTCTCCCCTGGAAACAACACCACTACCCGGCACACCCACACTCTGTGCCTCGTGCCCCCCACTCAAATCTACCACTCCCCCCTCCTCCCGACTCCGGCCCGGGGACCCCATGCCCCTAAACAGGGAGCTTAAGCCTCCCTCACTCGCCCAAATCCTGGGCCATTCCTGTGAGGTCCAGTTCAGACAGGGGTATAAAGGAGAAGGAAGAGGGAGCCCACGAGGGTCCTGCAACCTCCCCCTCCCCTCCCCCCTGATCTGCCTCCCCCCCTCTTTCCTCCACACCTCCCCTCAAGCTCTCCTTCCTCTTTGACTTCCTGTAATGTTTAGTAGCCGGCAAAAGATTTTCATATCTCTTCCACATCTTGCGACTTTTAATTCCTCCCATTCCAGTGTTCACCCAATCCTTCGCTCTCGTTACCTTCTCTGTCTCCTTACTTTCTATCTCCTTCTTCTCCACCGCCGTCTTCTCAATCTCCTCCCTCTCTGTTTCCTTCTCCATCTCTTTCCTCTCCACCGCCTTCTTCTCTTGCCCCTCCACTCTCATGTCTCCTTCCTCCTCCTGCTCCTTCTCTCCTTCTGCCTCCTGCTCCTCCTCTCCTTCAACCTCTCCTCCCAGCACCTTCTCTCCTTCATCCTCCTGGTCCTCCTCTCTTTCAGCCTCCTGCTCCTCCTCTCTTTCAGCCTCCTTCCCTTCCGGTTCCACTATGTCCATTTCTTCCCTCTCCTCTTCTGCTCCTGCTGTCTCTCTTTCCTCCTTCTCCCGCCGTGTGTCCCTTTCCTCTGTGCCCGTTCTTGCTTCTTTGTCCCCTCCTCTTCTTCCCCCATCCCCGGCTCTCGCTCCCCCCCCAGCTGCAGACGCGTATGACCTCTGACGCGCCGGGCATTCACGCCACAGGTGCGTCAGCATGCCACACCCGTGACATGCCTTCGGCGCGTCACAGTCCCTCGCCCCGTGCTCCGTAGATCCACAATACCTACACTTCTTTGTGCTGCACGAGGCGAGGATATGACCATAGGCCATACAACGCCTGCAGAACGGGGGCTGACGTGCATAATACAACGTCCCCCTGTCAGCCCCCAGGGAGAACATCGCCGGCGGATGGAGGTAGCCCCCCAACCCCCCAGGGTCCTCCCTGAGCAACGCCTGGAAACCTCTCTTCCCATCCCAGAAGCCCAGGGAGTCCCTGAGGAGCCTCGCCGATGAGACATTGTCCATGTAACGCCCAAGGAAAGTCCTCACCTCATCGTCCTTCACATGAGGGTTATACATATTAACCGTGACCACCCGGAAATTGGTTTTTCCCAGGCTGGTCACCTCGTAATGACCCATCGGTCCATCCTTTCCCACTTCCCTCGCCCTCCTCATCACCTCCTCATACCTGTCTTCTTTGTGGAGCGTCACATCGTAAGCCACCTCCAGTGGGTTCGCCTGGAGGCACAACACTTCCCCCACCTCCAACTTTAGGATCCCAATCAATATTGTTCTCCCAAAGGTTTCCCTCCCAAACGGCTCCATCTCCTTGTTCCTCCAGGCGAACCTCACCGTGTTCGCTATCCCGATTCCAGGCATCTTGTTGGGAGCGTATCGAGCCATCTTCAAAACAAGAAAAAAGGTTCCACTACCTCGAAAAAAAGCTCTCTTAAAAAGAAGCCGCTAAAAAATTCCTTTTTTTTTTTTAAATTGGAAAAAAACCGTTTCCCACACTCCAAAACTTTTCCTCCCTCCTGCCTTCCTTCGACCTTTTGGCTCAGCGGGCTCTGGGGCACCTCAGTACCAAGCTTGATCTGAGCCAAAAGGCCGAGAAGCGATAACCCACAAATTGACCCCTGCACCCGCCGGGCCCCCGGGGGTCTCGGCAGACCTCAGCGGTTTGGCAAAAGTTGTCTCCTCCCCCACCCGACGCTTCCCTGGTGACAGGCGGGTGTTTTTTTTAACAAGTCGCTAATGCGTCTTTAAGTCACTAGCTCTTTAAGCCTAGTGCGACTATTTGTTCAAAGCCCGGAAAACACGTCAGTCGTCGTCGGGCTTGAACTCAATTGCCCGAGCGACTACTTTGAGTGGAAAAATACGCCGGTCGGTCGGTCGGTCAGCCGGCTTCAAGTCAAACGCCTGAGCAAAAAGTCTCGGCGTCATCTCTGTCAATTTCTCTTGAAACAAGATACCGGGCTCTGCCAGAAGCAAAGCCCTTCCAAAAATATGTGAACTCGTAAGTGTTCCTCTCCACGGAAGTCTTTAGTAAAAGGCGAAAGGCTTGTGCGTAATGAAGAGAAACCAGAGTCGTATGGAAGTCAGAGGTCGGGGCCCGAGACACACACTGTGCACTCTAGGCCGGGTGCCCGCGGGTGGTTCCCGAACCCACTCTTCCAAGTTTGAGGGCTGTGGGTAAAAATTCACAGACAGACAGACATCCTGGTGAAGTGATTGTATTTTTTGGGGGGGTCAAAAACACAGACAGACAGACAGACAGACAGACAGACAGACAGACAGACAGACAGACAGACAGACAGACAGACAGACAGACAGACAGACAGACAGACAATCCTGGTGAAGTGATTGTATTTTTTGGGGGGGTCAAAAACAGAGACAGACAGACAGACAGACAGACAGACAGACAGACAGACAGACAGACAGACAGACAATCCTGGTGAAGTGATTGTATTTTTTGGGGGGGGTCAAAAACCGAGACAGACAGACAGACAGACAGACAGACAGACAGACAGACAGACAGACGACAGACAGACAGACAGACAATCCTGGTGAAGTGATTGTATTTTTTGGGGGGGTCAAAAACAGAGACAGACAGACAGACACACACACACAGAGACACACACACACACACACACAGAGACACACACACACACACACACACAGACACACACACACAGACAGAGACACACACACACACAGACACACACACACACACACACACACAGAGACACACACACACACACACACAGACACACACAGACACACACACACACACACACACACAGACAGAGACACACACAGACACACAGACACACACACACACACACACAATCCTGGCCAATGTTTTTTTTTTTTTTTTTTTTTTTTTTTTTAAAGTAAAATGGCGGGAAAACGGGGGACCCCATGAAGGGGGCTTCGCCCTTGTTTCAGTTTGGATGATTCTTCTTTTTTCATTCCTTCTCTTCTTCTGCTAGCTGTTTTACATAGCTTTGTGTATTTCTTTTTCCTTGACAATGAGAGAGAAGTGTTTGCACCGTTCCCGGAGGTACTGCAATACCGGGTCGATGCGTGGAGCGGATGGAGCAAGCCCCATTTCCGACTCCCTGTTCGAAAAATCCATTTAATATGTAGTCCCCCGATGGGGGACATATCAGATATTAAACTGATAAGAACAGATTTTTTTTTTTTTTTAGAAAAAATAATTTATTACATTCAATACCATTCATTCTTTACAAAATCATATATTTCTTTCAAACTCAAATACTGTTATTTAATTTATAAAACAAAACAAATACCCCAAAACAAAACTCAGGGGAGCATCGTCCCTCCCCGTCATCCTACGCACTAACTTTCCCTATCTCCCCGTCCCTAATCTAAAATAACCCCAGCCCTAATCCCCCCTTCCATCTCTCCCGGGCAGCGTGCTGCCCCCACTTCGTCTCCTCCCTCTTCATCCTCCCTCTCAGATCTCCTTCCACCCTCCTCACTATGCCTTCCACCCCACAATCTCTCCCTGTCTTAACCATGTTCTGCCTGGCTTCCCACAGCCCCCGCTTAAAGAGGCTCATGAGAAGCCAGAGCAGAAACCTATCCCTATCCGTCCCCCTCGCTCTCCCTACACCTCTCTCTAGCCTAGCCCACGTCAATACAAAATCCCCTCTTACCCTTCCTAACAACACCCGTGCCTTTGCCCATACTACTCCGGCAATGGCACAGTCCCAAAAGACATGACGCACAGTCTCCTCCCTGCCACAAGAAGGTCTTGGGCAGGTGGGGGATCGCGCCAAGCTATGCCGGTACATGGTGGAGCGTACCGGCAAACACTTGTGGAGGCTCAACCAATTCAGGTCCTTGAGCCTGTTGTCTAGACCCCGCGCCTGCACTCCCTCCCAGACCACCGCCGGGATGCCCACTACAGGTGCCGGACTTACTGCCCGTCTGACCTCCTCGTACAGGTGCCTGTGATCTAAACCTACTCGGGCGACTTCAACCTCGGGGTGCGCACGCAGCCACTTGGCCGCATGGCCAAAGTGCCACGGCAGCTGTTCCGCCCGAGGACCCGTGTTAGACCACACCATTACGCTTCTCGCCTGATACGAGAAGAACACCCGCAGGAGGTAACCGGACGGGTGTAGTACTGGCTGAGCAAGCTCCGTCAACAGAAACGAAACAAAAATGGCGTCCAGCTTGAGGGGGAGATGTGGTACCCCCCTACCTCCCTCCCCGATGGGACAGATCATGCGTGCCCTGGCGACCCACTCGTACCTGCCACCCCACATGAACTGAAACACCAGCCTCACTAGATGCCTCCTCAGACAAGCCGGCAATGGATAGATGTACGCCAAGTACAATAGAGATGGCAATACATCCACCTTGAGAACCAGGACCTTGCCTAAAAAGGACAACGACCTAGCCCTCCACATCGCTAGCTTCTTCTGTACCACTGCGATGCCCATGTTCCAGTTCAGCGTCGCTGAGCCGGAGGTCTCAAAATGGACCCCGAGTATCCTCAGGGCCCCGTTACAGAGAGATAACCCTCCGGGCACATCCGTCCTACCACTCCATCTTCCGAAAAACTTAACGGAAGACTTCGCGTGGTTAAGAACCGCCCCCGACGCTCGGGTGAAGTCCCCAATAATGTCAAGGGACCTTGTCAGGCACGAGTCCTTGCAAAGCAGCAAGGATGTGTCGTCGGCGTACTGTGTCAACTTGACACGGAGACCGCCACTTCCAGGGATCAGCAAGCCCTCCACCCCTGTGTCTGCCCTAATGGCAGCCCCCAGAGGCTCCATGTACAGAACGAAGAGGAGAGCCGAGAGCGGGCATCCCTGCCTGACCCCAGACGAGAGGTCAAAAACGTCACCTAAGTGACTGTTTACGCTAACTCGGCACCCCGCTCCGACATATAATGTACGGATCCATCCTATAAACTTCTCCCCAAATCCTAATCTACCTAACACCCTGAATAGAAAGGATCTATTCACGCGATCAAAGGCTTTCGCCTGATCAAGCGCTGCTACCATTAAAGGCAGCCCCCTATCTTCTACCCAAGCGATGGAGTCCCTGATCAACTGTAGGTTCCATCTGATCGAGCGACCCTCTACCCCGCACGTCTGATCCTCATGGACGACGTAGGGAAGGGCTGTGCGCAACCGGTCTGCTAAAACCTTTGCAAGTAGCTTGTAATCTACGCACAGCATGGTCAACGGCCGCCAGTTGCCCAGGTCGGTTGCTTCCCCCTTCTTATAAAGAAGTGACAGCACACCGACAGCCATTGATCCCCCCGGGACCCCCGTCTCAAGGATGGCCTTCAAGACTTCGAGGACCACTGGTCCAAGTATACCCCAAAACTTGAGGTAAAACTCGGCCGGCAGCCCATCCATCCCAGGCACCTTCCCTTTTCCCATCCTCCTGAGAGCGCTCTCAACCTCCTCGAGGGAGATCTGAGCCTCCATCACATCTCTAATGTCCTCCGGCAATCGCCGGGACAAGTGTTCTAAAAACACATTTCCCTGCTCTACATCTATTACCCTCTCTTTAAATAAACCTCGGAAATGATCAGTTGTTACCCTGACCATTTCCTCCGGTTTTCTAACTATGCTACCATCTTCTTTCCTCACCCCATGCATTATCTTCCTACTCTGTCTGCCCCTAACCGACTTAAAGAACATAGCGGAACAATTCTCATTATGTTCTAGAAAGCCATTATGCGCACGCTCCAGGAAAGCTCGAGCCTTCCGCTCCTGCAGCTCCCTGAGCTGCGCCTTCAGGGCTGTGGATCTCTCCCAGTCAATTGACGCGCCGAGGTTGCCTGCCTCGTACTCTAGTTCAATCAACCTTTGGATACGATCCACCTCCCTCCTTTCCTCCCTTTTTTTCCTCTTACAATATCCTATTATAAAAGCCCTAATCCTTACCTTAACTAAATCCCACCACTCTAACACCCCCTCGCACATGGACCGGAGGCCTTCAAGCCCCCGAAAGAAACCAAAAAAGGCGTCAACGAAAGCTTGCTCCTCCAGCACATCCCGATCTAATTTCCAGTACCCCCTACCGAAGAGGCAGACTGGTGGCCCCACCTGCAGGAGCACCCCGTCGTGATCCGAGAAGAACACAGGCAACAGCCGCCCAGACAACTGACCCAAAGACCTAGATAGAAAAATGTAATCGAGCCTCCGCGCAACCCCCCGAGAGTTGCGCCATGTGGGACCAGCCATTGTCGGAGTAGTGTGCAGGCCTCCATCAACCAGGCCATGGCAAGCCATTAGCCCGGTGATGGCGCCTGCACTACTATCCCCCGCTAACCCTAAATCTATGTTAAAATCCCCTCCTATCACCAAGTGCCTATTTGTGACACACAGGGGCGCCAGACAGTCCACCATCTCCCTCCTGTCTGCCGCCACCTGTGGCCCATACACCACCACTAACCTATACCTACTATCCCTAAAAGTGACATCCACCCCCAACACCCTCCCCTGCATTACAACAAAAGTACTCTCTACTCTAACCTCCCTATTCCCAAACAAAATCCCCACCCCCGTAGAGTGAACCCCACCTATACCCCAAATTGACTCCCCCTTATCCCACTCCCTACTAAACCTCACGACATCCCCTCCATCCCTTAGGTGAACCTCCTGTAAAAAACAAACATCAAAACCCACCCCCTCTAAAAAACTAAAAGCCGCCCTCCTTTTAACATAATCCCTTAAACCCCTTACATTTAAACTAAACAAATTCAACATAAGGTTCTATTATAACCAAAAACAAAAACAAAAACCATTACTTTTCCAAAAAAATACCAAAACAATCACAAAAAAACAGGAGGCTCACCTGATGCTCCCCTGCTCCTTCTCATCCGGCGGGGACGTCTTCTCCTCTCCTGACGTCCCCCCGTCCTCCTCCATCTCTCCAACCCAGGATGCAGGTATGGTGTTTGGCCTCGGTGTGCTCTGCACCCTGGGTTCCTCACCACCACCCTCCATTCCTCTCTCCCTGTAAGAGTCCAGGTTTAGAGTAGGGGACCCCATCTCCTCAAAGAGGAGTTGAGATCCCCCCCCAGACACCCGACACTGGGCCACGCCCTGGGGGTCCCCCTCCACCCAACACGGAGGGGCTAAGGAGTCCAGCAAGGTCAAGGACACCTTTCCCTCCCCCATCCCTCGCTTGGCAACCCCCTCCACCCCCCCCTCCCTTTCACTGCCAGTCGAGCACCCCCTCTTCTTAACTTTCTTCCTAGGAGTTGGAGGTAAAGGGGAGACACCCCCCTTCCCTGCCAACTCCTCCACCATTCCTCTCATCTCTTCCACGAGGGCGCTCGACATGCTGTCCCCCCACTCCCTCACGCCCCTTCCCTCCTCCTCCTCCTCCCCCGCCACCGGCACCCCCTCCATCACCTCTCCCTCCATTGTCACTGTCTCTCGCTCCTCCACTCCCTTTCTTCCTTTCGATTCCTTCCCTTCTGCTCCCGTGTCTTCTTTTTTCCCTTGCCCTCCTGCTGTCGCTCCTTGCTCCTCTTCTTTCCGTTCTTGTCTCTTGTCCTTTTCCTGTGATGTCCTTCCTTCCCCTCTTCTTCCCCCATCCCCCGCTCCTGCTCCCCCCCCAGCTGCAGACGCGTATGACCTCTGACGAGCCGGGCACTCCCGCCACAGGTGTGCTGACGAGCCACACCCGTGGCACGCCTTAGGCTCGTCGCAGTCCCTCGCCTCGTGCTCCGCAGATCCACAAATTCTGCACTTTTTTGTGCTGCACGAGGCGAGGATATGACCGTAGGCCATACAACGCCTGCAAAATGGGGGCTGACGTGCGTAAAACAACGTCCCCCTGTCAGCCCCCAGGGAGAACATAGCGGGAGGATGGAGGTAGCCACCCTGTCCCTTTGGGTCCTCCCTGAGTAGGGCCTGGAACCCTCTTCTCCCATTCCAAAACCCCAGGGAGTCCCTGAGGAGCCTTGCTGAGGAGACCTTGTCCATATACCGCCCTAGAAAGGCCCTCACCTCTTCGTCCTTGACATGCGGGTTATACATAGTTACTGTTACAACCCTGAAGCTGTTCCTCGCCAGGCTCGTAACTTCATAATGGCACATAGGCCTTTCTCCTTCCACTGCCTTCACTTTCTTCATGATTTCATCATGTTTTTCCTCCGTGTAGCAGGTCACATCGTATGCCCTCTCCATCGGGTTACCCTGGAGGCAGAGGACATCTTTTACCATCAATTTTAGGCTTCCCATCAGGATGGTTCTTGCAAATGTTTCTCTCCCGAATTGCTCAA
>NW_021823244.1:27500-42500 GCF_901001165.1 Salmo trutta
CGGTACCAAGCTTGATCTGAGCCAAAAGGCCGAGAAGCGATAACCCACAAATTGACCCCTGCACCCGCCGGGCCCCCGGGGGTCTCGGCAGACCTCAGCGGTTTGGCAAAAGTTGTCTCCTCCCCACCCGACGCTTCCCTGGTGACAGGCGGGTGTTTTTTTTAACAAGTCGCTAATGCGTCTTTAAGTCACTAGCTCTTTAAGCCTAGTGCGACTATTTGTTCAAAGCCCGGAAAACACGTCAGTCGTCGTCGGGCTTGAACTCAATTGCCCGAGCGACTACTTTGAGTGGAAAAATACGCCGGTCGGTCGGTCGGTCAGCCGGCTTCAAGTCAAACGCCTGAGCAAAAAGTCTCGGCGTCATCTCTGTCAATTTCTCTTGAAACAAGATACCGGGCTCTGCCAGAAGCAAAGCCCTTCCAAAAATATGTTGAACTCGTAAGTGTTCCTCTCCACGGAAGTCTTTAGTAAAAGGCGAAAGGCTTGTGCGTAATGAAGAGAAACCAGAGTCGTATGGAAGTCAGAGGTCGGGGCCCGAGACACACACTGTGCACTCTAGGCCGGGTGCCCGCGGGTGGTTCCCGAACCCACTCTTCCAAGTTTGAGGGCTGTGGGTAAAAATTCACAGACAGACAGACAATCCTGGTGAAGTGATTGTATTTTTTGGGGGGGTCAAAAACACAGACAGACAGACAGACAGACAGACAGACAGACAGACAGACAGACAGACAGACAGACAGACAATCCTGGTGAAGTGATTGTATTTTTTGGGGGGGGTCAAAAACAGAGACAGACAGACAGACAGACAGACAGACAGACAGACAGACAGACAGACAGACAATCCTGGTGAAGTGATTGTATTTTTTGGGGGGGGTCAAAAACAGAGACAGACAGACAGACAGACAGACAGACAGACAGACAGACAATCCTGGTGAAGTGATTGTATTTTTTGGGGGGGTTAAAAACAGAGACAGACAGACAGACACACACACACAGAGACACACACACACACACACACAGAGACACACACACACACACACACACAGACACACACACACACAGACAGAGACACACACACACACAGACACACACACACACACACACACACAGAGACACACACACACACACACACAGACACACACAGACACACACACACACACACACACACAGACAGAGACACACACAGACACACAGACACACACACACACACACACAATCCTGGCCAATGTTTTTTTTTTTTTTTTTTTTTTTTTTTTTTTAAAGTAAAATGGCGGGAAAACGGGGGACCCCATGAAGGGGGCTTCGCCCTTGTTTCAGTTTGGATGATTCTTCTTTTTTCATTCCTTCTCTTCTTCTGCTAGCTGTTTTACATAGCTTTGTGTATTTCTTTTTCCTTGACAATGAGAGAGAAGTGTTGCACCGTTCCCGGAGGTACTGCAATACCGGGTCGATGCGTGGAGCGGATGGAGCAAGCCCCATTTCCGACTCCCTGTTCGAAAAATCCATTTAATATGTAGTCCCCCGATGGGGGACATATCAGATATTAAACTGATAAGAACAGATTTTTTTTTTTTTTTTTTTTTTTACAAAATATATTTATTACGTTCAATGCCTTTCATTACAAAACCATGTATCAATCAAAATCATAACTAGGCATTTTTAACTTCAACACAAACACTAAAACCCCAAACCAAAAACTCGTCTTCCCTCCCCTTCCCACCTACAAACCAAAACACATACCCACATTAAATACCCAACGAAACTCACCCTATACCCCCGACCGACGGGGACGCCTCCTCCACTCCTGACGCTCCTCCGTCGGCCACCATCCCTTCTCCCCTAGAAACAACACCAATTTCCTGCACACCCACACTCTGTGCCTTGTGCCCCCCACTCAAATCCACCACCCCACCCTCCTCCGGGCTCCGGCCCGAGCATCCCATGCCCCCCAACAGGAAGCTTGCCCCTTCCTCCATCCCCCCTTCCTGGGCCATGCCTGGTAGGGGCCAGCTCTGCTAGGGGTGTAAAGGAACACGAAGAAGAGGGAGCCCACGAGGGCCCTGCAACCTCTCCCCCCTGCCCTTCCCCCACCCCCCTTTTACCACCCTTCCTCCTCCTACTGTCCGGGCGCTCCCACTTCTTTGGCCTCTTTATCGGTGGAGGGCGCAGCCAGGGAACATCCCTATCCGCGTCCGACAGCCCCCCCCCTCGCTTCGGTCATATTATCCGCCAGCCCACCCCTCGCTTCCTTCACAGTGTCCGTCAGCCCCCCCACCATCTTCCTAAGTTCCTCCACCCGTGATCTCACCTCTTTACTATCCCCCCACTCCTTCACTCCTTCTCCTACTGGTCCCGCCACCTCTGCCTTCTCTGTCTCCTCCCTTTCTGTCGCTTTCTTCTCCACCACCTTCTTCCCTGTCTCCTTCCTTTCTGTCTCTTTCTTCTCCACCCCCTTCTTCCCTGTCTCCTTCCTTTCTGTCTCTACCACCTTCTTCCCTGTCTCCTTCCTTTCTGTCTCTCTCTTCTCCACCTCCTTCTTCCCAGTCTCCTTCCTCTCTGTTGCCTTCTCCGTCTCCTTCCTCTCCACCGCCGTCTTCTCTGGCCCCTCCACTCTCCTGTCTCCTTCCTCCTCCTTCTCTCCTTCAGTCTCCTGCCCTTCCGTTTCCACTATGCTGTTGTCTTCTTTTTCTCCTCCCGCTTCCGTTTTCTCCTCCTCTTCCACCCGTGTGTCCGCTCCCTCTGGTCCAGTACTCAGTCCTTGGTCCCTCCTACCCCCATCCCCGGCTCTCGCTCCCCCCCCCGCTGCAGACGCGTATGACCTCTGACGCGCCGGGCATTCACGCCACAGGTGCGTCAGCATGCCACACCCGTGACATGCCTTCGGCGCGTCACAGTCCCTCGCCTCGTGCTCCGTAGATCCACAATACCTACACTTCTTTGTGCTGCACGAGGCGAGGATATGACCATAGGCCATACAACGCCTGCAGAACGGGGGCTGACGTGCATAATACAACGTCCCCCTGTCAGCCCCCAGGGAGAACATCGCCGGCGGATGGAGGTAGCCTCCCAGGCCTTTTGGGTCTTCCCTGAGAAGAGCTTGATATCCTCTCCTCCCAGTCCAAAACCCGAGTGAATCCTTGAGGAGCCTTCCTGAGGAGATGTTATCCATATACTTCCCCAGGAAGGTCCTTACCTCTTCTTCTTTCACGTATGGGTTATACATCGTAACCGTCACCACTCTAAAATTTGTCTTCGCCAGGTTCTTTACTGCATAGTAGCACATAGGCTTCACTTTCTCCAATTCTCTTGCCTTCTGCATCGTGTCCTCATGCTGTTTTTCTGTGTACAGAGTCACATCGAAACCTCCCTCTATTGGATTCCCCTGGAGGCAGAAGACATCCTTTACTCCAATCTTGAGCGCACCCATCAAGATAGTTCTCCCGAATGTCTCCCTCCCAAATTGCTCCACCGTTTTGTCCTTCCACACGAATCTCAACGTGTTGGCCAATCCGACAACCGGAACCGACCTGCTCCGCTCATTTCCCTCCATGCCTTTCAAAAAATAAAGCTCTCCTCAAAAGAAGCAACTCAAAAACAATAAACTTTCCTCCCTCCTGCCTTCCTTCGACCTTTTGGCTCAGCGGGCTCTGGGGCACCTCGGTACCAAGCTTGATCTGAGCCAAAAGGCCGAGAAGCGATAACCCACAAATTGACCCCTGCACCCGCCGGGCCCCCGGGGGTCTCGGCAGACCTCAGCGGTTTGGCAAAAGTTGTCTCCTCCCCACCCGACGCTTCCCTGGTGACAGGCGGGTGTTTTTTTTAACAAGTCGCTAATGCGTCTTTAAGTCACTAGCTCTTTAAGCCTAGTGCGACTATTTGTTCAAAGCCCGGAAAACACGTCAGTCGTCGTCGGGCTTGAACTCAATTGCCCGAGCGACTACTTTGAGTGGAAAAATACGCCGGTCGGTCGGTCGGTCAGCCGGCTTCAAGTCAAACGCCTGAGCAAAAAGTCTCGGCGTCATCTCTGTCAATTTCTCTTGAAACAAGATACCGGGCTCTGCCAGAAGCAAAGCCCTTCCAAAAATATGTTGAACTCGTAAGTGTTCCTCTCCACGGAAGTCTTTAGTAAAAGGCGAAAGGCTTGTGCGTAATGAAGAGAAACCAGAGTCGTATGGAAGTCAGAGGTCGGGGCCCGAGACACACACTGTGCACTCTAGGCCGGGTGCCCGCGGGTGGTTCCCGAACCCACTCTTCCAAGTTTGAGGGCTGTGGGTAAAAATTCACAGACAGACAGACAATCCTGGTGAAGTGATTGTATTTTTTTGGGGGGGTCAAAAACACAGACAGACAGACAGACAGACAGACAGACAGACAGACAGACAGACAGACAGACAGACAGACAGACAATCCTGGTGAAGTGATTGTATTTTTTGGGGGGGGTCAAAAACAGAGACAGACAGACAGACAGACAGGACAGACAGACAGACAGACAGACAATCCTGGTGAAGTGATTGTATTTTTTGGGGGGGGTCAAAAACAGAGACAGACAGACAGACAGACAGACAGACAGACAGACAGACAGACAGACAGACAGACAATCCTGGTGAAGTGATTGTATTTTTTGGGGGGGTCAAAAACAGAGACAGACAGACAGACACACACACACAGAGACACACACACACACACACACAGAGACACACACACACACACACACAGACACACACACACACAGACAGAGACACACACACACACAGACACACACACACACACACACACACAGAGACACACACACACAGACACACACAGACACACACACACACACACACACAGACAGAGACACACACAGACACACAGACACACACACACACACACACAATCCTGGCCAATGTTTTTTTTTTTTTTTTTTTTTTTTTAAATAAAAAGGCGGGGAAAACGGGGGACCCCATGAAGGGGGCTTCGCCCTTGTTTCAGTTTGGATGATTCTTCTTTTTTCATTCCTTCTCTTCTTCTGCTAGCTGTTTTACATAGCTTTGTGTATTTCTTTTTCCTTGACAATGAGAGAGAAGTGTTGCACCGTTCCCGGAGGTACTGCAATACCGGGTCGATGCGTGGAGCGGATGGAGCAAGCCCCATTTCCGACTCCCTGTTCGAAAAATCCATTTAATATGTAGTCCCCCGATGGGGGACATATCAGATATTAAACTGATAAGAACAGATTTTTTTTTTTTTTTTTATAGAAAATATATTTATTACGTTCAAAACCAACCAAAATTTTCCACCACTCAATAAATTCAAACACAAATTCCAATAAACACGAAAATAGACATTTCAAAACTATTCATCAATAACCAAACCCAAAACCCATACCCATATAAAAATAACCAAAAAAACACTCACCCTATACTCCCGACCGACGGGGACGCCTCCTCCACTCCTGACGCTCCACCGTCGGCCACCATCCCCTCTCCCCTTGAAACAACACCACTACCCGGCACACCCACACTCTGTGCCTCGTGCCCCCCACTCAAATCTACCACTCCCCCCCCCCTCCCGACTCCGGCCCGGGGACCCCATGCCCCTAAACAGGGAGCTTAAGCCTCCCTCACTCGCCCAATCCTGGGCCATTCCTGTGAGGTCCAGTTCAGACAGGGGTATAAAGGAGAAGGAAGAGGGAGCCCACGAGGGTCCTGCAACCTCCCCCTCCCCTCCCCCCTGATCTGCCTCCCCCCCTCTTTCTCCACACCTCCCCCTCAAGCTCTCCTTCCTCTTTGACTTCCTGTAATGTTTAGTTGCCGGCAAAAGATTTTCATATCTCTTCCACATCTTGCGACTTTTTATTCCTCCCATTCCAGTGTTCACCCAATCCTTCGCTCTCGTTACCTTCTCTGTCTCCTTACTTTCTATCTCCTTCTTCTCCACCGCCGTCTTCTCAATCTCCTCCCTCTCTGTTTCCTTCTCCATCTCCTTCCTCTCCACCGCCTTCTTCTCTTGCCCCTCCACTCTCATGTCTCCTTCCTCCTCCTGCTCCTTTTCTCCTTCTGCCTCCTGCTCCTCCTCTCCTTCAACCTCTCCTCCCAGCACCTTCTCTCCTTCATCCTCCTGGTCCTCCTCTCTTTCAGCCTCCTGCTCCTCCTCTCTTTCAGCCTCCTTCCTTTCCGGTTCCACTATGTCCATTTCTTCCTTTTCCTCTTCTGCTCCTGCTGTCGCTCTTTCCTTCTCCTCCCGCCGTGCGTCCCTCTCCTCCGTGCCTGTTCCTGGCTCTCTGTCCCCTCCTCTTCTTCCCCCATCCCCGGCTCTCGCTCCCCCCCCAGCTGCAGACGCGTATGACCGGTGACGCGCCGGGCATTCACGCCACAGGTGCGTCAACATGCCACACCCGTGACATGCCTTCGGCGCGTCACAGTCCCTCGCCTCGTGCTCCGCAGATCCACAATACCTGCACTTCCTTGTGCTACACGAGGCGAGGATATGACCGTAGGCCATACAACGCCTGCAGAACGGAGGCTGATGTGCGTAAAACAACGTCCCCCTGTCAGCCCCCAGGGAGAACATCGCCGGGGGATGGAGGTATCCACCCAATCCCGTTGGGTCTTCTCTAAGGAGGGCCTGGAAGCCCCTCCTCCCGGTCCAAAAGCCCAGGGAATCTTTGAGGTGCCTTGCTGAGGAGACACTATTCATGTATCTCCCCAGAAAGGCCCTCACCTCCTCGTCCTTCACGTAAGGGTTGTGAATGTGAACATTTACAACCCTGAAATTACTCCTCGCCAAGCTGGTTACAACGTAGAGCGACATCGGCCTCTCCGCTTCCACTTCTCTCACTTTTCTCAAAATGTCATCGTGCTTCCCTTCTGTGTACAGTACCAACTCATACGCTCCTTCCAATGGGTTGTCTTGTAGGCAGAACACATCCTCCACCTTCAGTCCCAGGATTCCAATCACAATGTTCCTCCCAAATGCATCTCTGTCAAACGGCTCCATCGTCTTCTCCCTCCAAGCAAAGCGTATCGTATTTGCCTGGCCTGTCCTAGGGACCGGCCTCCCTGAAGGACTTTGCGCCATCTCCGCAAGGAGCTTGGCGCACTCTACTCAGCCCTCGCTCTCTTCAAAACAGAAAAAAACTGAAAAGAGAGGCAAATTAAACCGTCCGTGAAACAAACCAAAACAATAAACTTTCCTCCCTCCTGCCTTCCTTCGACCTTCTGGCTCAGCGGGCTTTGGGGCACCTCGGTACCAAGCTTGATCTGAGCCAAAAGGCCGAGAAGCGATAACCCACAAATTGACCCCTGCACCCGCCGGGCCCCCGGGGGTCTCGGCAGACCTCAGCGGTTTGGCAAAAGTTGTCTCCTCCCCACCCGACGCTTCCCTGGTGACAGGCGGGTGTTTTTTTTAACAAGTCGCTAATGCGTCTTTAAGTCACTAGCTCTTTAAGCCTAGTGCGACTATTTGTTCAAAGCCCGGAAAACACGTCAGTCGTCGTCGGGCTTGAACTCAATTGCCCGAGCGACTACTTTGAGTGGAAAAATACGCCGGTCGGTCGGTCGGTCAGCCGGCTTCAAGTCAAACGCCTGAGCAAAAAGTCTCGGCGTCATCTCTGTCAATTTCTCTTGAAACAAGATACCGGGCTCTGCCAGAAGCAAAGCCCTTCCAAAAATATGTTGAACTCGTAAGTGTTCCTCTCCACGGAAGTCTTTAGTAAAAGGCGAAAGGCTTGTGCGTAATGAAGAGAAACCAGAGTCGTATGGAAGTCAGAGGTCGGGGCCCGAGACACACACTGTGCACTCTAGGCCGGGTGCCCGCGGGTGGTTCCCGAACCCACTCTTCCAAGTTTGAGGGCTGTGGGTAAAAATTCACAGACAGACAGACAATCCTGGTGAAGTGATTGTATTTTTTTGGGGGGTCAAAAACACAGACAGACAGACAGACAGACAGACAGACAGACAGACAGACAGACAGACAGACAGACAGACAGACAATCCTGGTGAAGTGATTGTATTTTTTGGGGGGGGTCAAAAACAGAGACAGACAGACAGACAGACAGACAGACAGACAGACAGACAGACAATCCTGGTGAAGTGATTGTATTTTTTGGGGGGGGTCAAAAACAGAGACAGACAGACAGACAGACAGACAGACAGACAGACAGACAGACAGACAGACAATCCTGGTGAAGTGATTGTATTTTTTGGGGGGGGTCAAAACAGAGACAGACAGACAGACACACACACACAGAGACACACACACACACACACACAGAGACACACACACACACACACACAGACACACACACACACAGACAGAGACACACACACACACAGACACACACACACACACACACACACAGAGACACACACACACACACACACAGACACACACAGACACACACACACACACACACACACAGACAGAGACACACACAGACACACAGACACACACACACACACACACACAATCCTGGCCAATGTTTTTTTTTTTTTTTTTTTTTTTAAAGTAAAATGGCGGGAAAACGGGGGACCCCATGAAGGGGGCTTCGCCCTTGTTTCAGTTTGGATGATTCTTCTTTTTTCATTGCTTCTCTTCTTCTGCTAGCTGTTTTACATAGCTTTGTGTATTTCTTTTTCCTTGACAATGAGAGAGAAGTGTTGCACCGTTCCCGGAGGTACTGCAATACCGGGTCGATGCGTGGAGCGGATGGAGCAAGCCCCATTTCCGACTCCCTGTTCGAAAAATCCATTTAATATGTAGTCCCCCGATGGGGGACATATCAGATATTAAACTGATAAGAACAGATTTTTTTTTTTTTTTTTTATAGAAAATATATTTATTACGTTCAAAACCAACCAAAATTTTCCACCACTCAATAAATTCAAACACAAATTCCAATAAACACGAAAATAGACATTTCAAAACTATTCATCAATAACCAAACCCAAAACCCATACCCATATAAAAATAACCAAAAAAACACTCACCCTATACTCCCGACCGACGGGGACGCCTCCTCCACTCCTGACGCTCCACCGTCGGCCACCATCCCCTCTCCCCTTGAAACAACACCACTACCCGGCACACCCACACTCTGTGCCTCGTGCCCCCCACTCAAATCTACCACTCCCCCCTCCTCCCGACTCCGGCCCGGGGACCCCATGCCCCTAAACAGGGAGCTTAAGCCTCCCTCACTCGCCCAATCCTGGGCCATTCCTGTGAGGTCCAGTTCAGACAGGGGTATAAAGGAGAAGGAAGAGGGAGCCCACGAGGGTCCTGCAACCTCCCCCTCCCCTCCCCCCTGATCTGCCTCCCCCCCTCTTTCTCCACACCTCCCCCTCAAGCTCTCCTTCCTCTTTGACTTCCTGTAATGTTTAGTTGCCGGCAAAAGATTTTCATATCTCTTCCACATCTTGCGACTTTTTATTCCTCCCATTCCAGTGTTCACCCAATCCTTCGCTCTCGTTACCTTCTCTGTCTCCTTACTTTCTATCTCCTTCTTCTCCACCGCCGTCTTCTCAATCTCCTCCCTCTCTGTTTCCTTCTCCATCTCCTTCCTCTCCACCGCCTTCTTCTCTTGCCCCTCCACTCTCATGTCTCCTTCCTCCTCCTGCTCCTTTTCTCCTTCTGCCTCCTGCTCCTCCTCTCCTTCAACCTCTCCTCCCAGCACCTTCTCTCCTTCATCCTCCTGGTCCTCCTCTCTTTCAGCCTCCTGCTCCTCCTCTCTTTCAGCCTCCTTCCTTTCCGGTTCCACTATGTCCATTTCTTCCTTTTCCTCTTCTGCTCCTGCTGTCGCTCTTTCCTTCTCCTCCCGCCGTGCGTCCCTCTCCTCCGTGCCTGTTCCTGGCTCTCTGTCCCCTCCTCTTCTTCCCCCATCCCCGGCTCTCGCTCCCCCCCCCAGCTGCAGACGCGTATGACCGGTGACGCGCCGGGCATTCACGCCACAGGTGCGTCAACATGCCACACCCGTGACATGCCTTCGGCGCGTCACAGTCCCTCGCCCCGTGCTCCGCAGATCCACAATACCTGCACTTCCTTGTGCTACACGAGGCGAGGATGTGACCGTAGGCCATACAACGCCTGCAGAACGGAGGCTGACGGGCATAATGCAACGTCCCCCTGTCAGCCCCCAGGGAGAACATCGCCGGAGGATGGAGGTATCCACCCAATCCTTCTGGGTCCTCTCTTAGGAGGGCCTGGAACCCCCTCCTCCCAGTCCAAAAGCCCAGGGAATCTTTGAGGTGCCTTCCTGAGGAGACACTATCCATGTATCTCCCCAGAAAGGCCCTCACCTCCTCATCTTTAACGTAAGGGTTGTAAATATTTACATTTACAACCCGGAAATTACTCCTCGCCAAGCTGGTTACAACGTAGAGCGACATCGGCCTCTCCGCTTCCACTTCTCTCACTTTTCTCAAAATGTCATCGTGCTTCCCTTCTGTGTACAGTACCAACTCATACGCTCCTTCCAATGGATTGTCTTGTAGGCAGAACACATCCTCCACCTTCAGTCCCAGGATTCCAATCACAATGTTCCTCCCAAATGCATCTCTGTCAAACGGCTCCATCGTCTTCTCCCTCCAAGCAAAGCGTATCGTATTTGCCTGGCCTGTCCTAGGGACCGGCCTCCCTGAAGGACTTTGCGCCATCTCCGCAAGGAGCTTGGCGCACTCTACTCAGCCCTCGCTCTCTTCAAAACAGAAAAAAACTGAAAAGAGAGGCAAATTAAACCGTCCGTGAAACAAACCAAAACAATAAACTTTCCTCCCTCCTGCCTTCCTTCGACCTTCTGGCTCAGCGGGCTTTGGGGCACCTCGGTACCAAGCTTGATCTGAGCCAAAAGGCCGAGAAGCGATAACCCACAAATTGACCCCTGCACCCGCCGGGCCCCCGGGGGTCTCGGCAGACCTCAGCGGTTTGGCAAACGTTGTCTCCTCCCCACCCGACGCTTCCCTGGTGACAGGCGGGTGTTTTTTTTAACAAGTCGCTAATGCGTCTTTAAGTCACTAGCTCTTTAAGCCTAGTGCGACTATTTGTTCAAAGCCCGGAAAACACGTCAGTCGTCGTCGGGCTTGAACTCAATTGCCCGAGCGACTACTTTGAGTGGAAAAATACGCCGGTCGGTCGGTCGGTCAGCCGGCTTCAAGTCAAACGCCTGAGCAAAAAGTCTCGGCGTCATCTCTGTCAATTTCTCTTGAAACAAGATACCGGGCTCTGCCAGAAGCAAAGCCCTTCCAAAAATATGTTGAACTCGTAAGTGTTCCTCTCCACGGAAGTCTTTAGTAAAAGGCGAAAGGCTTGTGCGTAATGAAGAGAAACCAGAGTCGTATGGAAGTCAGAGGTCGGGGCCCGAGACACACACTGTGCACTCTAGGCCGGGTGCCCGCGGGTGGTTCCCGAACCCACTCTTCCAAGTTTGAGGGCTGTGGGTAAAAATTCACAGACAGACAGACAATCCTGGTGAAGTGATTGTATTTTTTGGGGGGGTCAAAAACACAGACAGACAGACAGACAGACAGACAGACAGACAGACAGACAGACAGACAGACAGACAGACAGACAATCCTGGTGAAGTGATTGTATTTTTTGGGGGGGGTCAAAAACAGAGACAGACAGACAGACAGACAGACAGACAGACAGACAGACAATCCTGGTGAAGTGATTGTATTTTTTGGGGGGGGTCAAAAACAGAGACAGACAGACAGACAGACAGACAGACAGACAGACAGACAGACAGACAGACAGACAGACAGACAGACAGACAGACAATCCTGGTGAAGTGATTGTATTTTTTGGGGGGGTCAAAAACAGAGACAGACAGACAGACACACACACACAGAGACACACACACACACACACACAGAGACACACACACACACACACACACAGACACACACACACACAGACAGAGACACACACACACACAGACACACACACACACACACACACACAGAGACACACACACACACACACACAGACACACACAGACACACACACACACACACACAGACAGAGACACACACAGACACACAGACACACACACACACACACACAATCCTGGCCAATGTTTTTTTTTTTTTTTTTTTTTTTTTTTTAAAGTAAAATGGCGGGAAAACGGGGGACCCCATGAAGGGGGCTTCGCCCTTGTTTCAGTTTGGATGATTCTTCTTTTTTCATTCCTTCTCTTCTTCTGCTAGCTGTTTTACATAGCTTTGTGTATTTCTTTTTCCTTGACAATGAGAGAGAAGTGTTGCACCGTTCCCGGAGGTACTGCAATACCGGGTCGATGCGTGGAGCGGATGGAGCAAGCCCCATTTCCGACTCCCTGTTCGAAAAATCCATTTAATATGTAGTCCCCCGATGGGGGACATATCAGATATTAAACTGATAAGAACAGATTTTTTTTTTTTTTTTTTTTTTTACAAAATATATTTATTACGTTCAATGCCTTTCATTACAAAACCATGTATCAATCAAAAATCATAACTAGGCATTTTTAACTTCAACACAAACACTAAAACCCCAAACCAAAAACTCGTCTTCCCTCCCCTTCCCACCTACAAACCAAAACACATACCCACATTAAATACCCAACGAAACTCACCCTATACCCCCGACCGACGGGGACGCCTCCTCCACTCCTGACGCTCCTCCGTCGGCCACCATCCCTTCTCCCCTAGAAACAACACCAATTTCCTGCACACCCACACTCTGTGCCTTGTGCCCCCCACTCAAATCCACCACCCCACCCTCCTCCGGGCTCCGGCCCGAGCATCCCATGCCCCCAAACAGGAAGCTTGCCCCTTCCTCCATCCCCCATTCCTGGGCCATGCCTGGTAGGTCCAGCTCTGCTAGGGGTGTAAAGGAACACGAAGAAGAGGGAGCCCACGAGGGCCCTGCAACCTCTCCCCCCTGCCCTTCCCCCACCCCCCTTTTACCACCCTTCCTCCTCCTACTGTCCGGGCGCTCCCACTTCTTTGGCCTCTTTATCGGTGGAGGG
This sequence comes from Salmo trutta, assembly GCF_901001165.1. Taxonomy (NCBI): domain Eukaryota; kingdom Metazoa; phylum Chordata; class Actinopteri; order Salmoniformes; family Salmonidae; genus Salmo; species Salmo trutta. The sequence continues at coordinate 40,483 of NW_021823244.1, forward strand.
CGCAGCCAGGGAACATCCCTATCCGCGTCCGACAGCCCCCCCCCTCGCTTCGGTCATATTATCCGCCAGCCCACCCCTCGCTTCCTTCACAGTGTCCGTCAGCCCCCCCACCATCTTCCTAAGTTCCTCCACCCGTGATCTCACCTCTTTACTATCCCCCCACTCCTTCACTCCTTCTCCTACTGGTCCCGCCACCTCTGCCTTCTCTGTCTCCTCCCTTTCTGTCGCTTTCTTCTCCACCACCTTCTTCCCTGTCTCCTTCCTTTCTGTCTCTTTCTTCTCCACCCCCTTCTTCCCTGTCTCCTTCCTTTCTGTCTCTACCACCTTCTTCCCTGTCTCCTTCCTTTCTGTCTCTCTCTTCTCCACCTCCTTCTTCCCAGTCTCCTTCCTCTCTGTTGCCTTCTCCGTCTCCTTCCTCTCCACCGCCGTCTTCTCTGGCCCCTCCACTCTCCTGTCTCCTTCCTCCTCCTTCTCTCCTTCAGTCTCCTGCCCTTCCGTTTCCACTATGCTGTTGTCTTCTTTTTCTCCTCCCGCTTCCGTTTTCTCCTCCTCTTCCACCCGTGTGTCCGCTCCCTCTGGTCCAGTACTCAGTCCTTGGTCCCTCCTACCCCCATCCCCGGCTCTCGCTCCCCCCCCCCGCTGCAGACGCGTATGACCTCTGACGCGCCGGGCATTCACGCCACAGGTGCGTCAGCATGCCACACCCGTGACATGCCTTCGGCGCGTCACAGTCCCTCGCCTCGTGCTCCGTAGATCCACAATACCTACACTTCTTTGTGCTGCACGAGGCGAGGATATGACCATAGGCCATACAACGCCTGCAGAACGGGGGCTGACGTGCATAATACAACGTCCCCCTGTCAGCCCCCAGGGAGAACATCGCCGGCGGATGGAGGTAGCCTCCCAGGCCTTTTGGGTCTTCCCTGAGAAGAGCTTGATATCCTCTCCTCCCAGTCCAAAACCCGAGTGAATCCTTGAGGAGCCTTCCTGAGGAGATGTTATCCATATACTTCCCCAGGAAGGTCCTTACCTCTTCTTCTTTCACGTATGGGTTATACATCGTAACCGTCACCACTCTAAAATTTGTCTTCGCCAGGTTCTTTACTGCATAGTAGCACATAGGCTTCACTTTCTCCAATTCTCTTGCCTTCTGCATCGTGTCCTCATGCTGTTTTTCTGTGTACAGAGTCACATCGAAACCTCCCTCTATTGGATTCCCCTGGAGGCAGAAGACATCCTTTACTCCAATCTTGAGCGCACCCATCAAGATAGTTCTCCCGAATGTCTCCCTCCCAAATTGCTCCACCGTTTTGTCCTTCCACACGAATCTCAACGTGTTGGCCAATCCGACAACCGGAACCGACCTGCTCCGCTCATTTCCCTCCATGCCTTTCAAAAAATAAAGCTCTCCTCAAAAGAAGCAACTCAAAAACAATAAACTTTCCTCCCTCCTGCCTTCCTTCGACCTTTTGGCTCAGCGGGCTCTGGGGCACCTCAGTACCAAGCTTGATCTGAGCCAAAAGGCCGAGAAGCGATAACCCACAAATTGACCCCTGCACCCGCCGGGCCCCCGGGGGTCTCGGCAGACCTCAGCGGTTTGGCAAAAGTTGTCTCCTCCCCACCCGACGCTTCCCTGGTGACAGGCGGGTGTTTTTTTTAACAAGTCGCTAATGCGTCTTTAAGTCACTAGCTCTTTAAGCCTAGTGCGACTATTTGTTCAAAGCCCGGAAAACACGTCAGTCGTCGTCGGGCTTGAACTCAATTGCCCGAGCGACTACTTTGAGTGGAAAAATACGCCGGTCGGTCGGTCGGTCAGCCGGCTTCAAGTCAAACGCCTGAGCAAAAAGTCTCGGCGTCATCTCTGTCAATTTCTCTTGAAACAAGATACCGGGCTCTGCCAGAAGCAAAGCCCTTCCAAAAATATGTTGAACTCGTAAGTGTTCCTCTCCACGGAAGTCTTTAGTAAAAGGCGAAAGGCTTGTGCGTAATGAAGAGAAACCAGAGTCGTATGGAAGTCA
>NW_021823244.1:45000-50467 GCF_901001165.1 Salmo trutta
CCGCCCCCGACGCTCGGGTGAAGTCCCCAATAATGTCAAGGGACCTTGTCAGGCACGAGTCCTTGCAAAGCAGCAAGGATGTGTCGTCGGCGTACTGTGTCAACTGACAACGGAGACCGCCACTTTCCAGGGATCAGCAAGCCCTCCACCCCTGTGTCTGCCCTAATGGCAGCCCCCAGAGGCTCCATGTACAGAACGAAGAGGAGAGCCGAGAGCGGGCATCCCTGCCTGACCCCAGACGAGAGGTCAAAAACGTCACCTAAGTGACTGTTTACGCTAACTCGGCACCCCGCTCCGACATATAATGTACGGATCCATCCTATAAACTTCTCCCAAATCCTAATCTACCTAACACCCTGAATAGAAAGATCTATTCACGCGATCAAGCTTTCGCCTGATCAAGCGCTGCTACCATTAAAGGCAGCCCCCTATCTTCTACCCAAGCGATGGAGTCCCTGATCAACTGTAGGTTCCATCTGATCGAGCGACACCTCTACCCCCGCCACGTCTGATCCTCATGGACGACGTAGGGAATGGGCTGTGCGCAAACCGGTCTGCTAAAACCTTTGCAAGTAGCTTGTAATCTACGCACAGCAGGTCAACGGCCGCCAGTTGCCCAGGTCGGTTGCTTCCCCCTTCTTATAAAGAAGTGACAGCACACCGACAGCCATTGATCCCCCCGGGACCCCCGTCTCAAGGATGGCCTTCAAGACTTCGAGGACCACTGGTCCAAGTATACCCCAAACTTGAGGTAAAAACTCGGCCGGCAGCCCATCCATCCCAGGCACCTTCCCTTTTTCCCATCCTCCTGAGAGCGCTCTCAACCTCCTCGAGGGAGATCTGAGCCTCCATCACATCTCTAATGTCCTCCGGCAATCGCCGGGACAAGTGTTTCTAAAAACACATTTTCCCTGCTCTACATCTATTACCCTCTCTTTAAATAAACCTCGGAAATGATCAGTTGTTACCCTGACCATTTCCTCCGGTTTTCTAAACTATGCTACCATCTTCTTTCCTCACCCATGCATTATCTTCCTACTCTGTCTGCCCCTAAACCGACTTAAAAGAACATAGCGGAACAATTCTCATTATGTTCTAGAAAGCCATTATGCGCACAGCTCCAGGAAAGCTCGAGCCTTCCGCTCCTGCCAGCTCCCTGAGCTGCGCCTTCAGGGCTGTGGATCTCTCCCAGTCAATTGACGCGGCCGAGGTTGCCTGCCTCGTACTCTAGTTCAATCAACCTTGGATACGATCCACCTCCCTCCTTCCTCCCTTTTTTTCCTCTTACAATATCCTATTATAAAAGCCCTAATCCTTACCTTAACTAAATCCCACCACTCTAACACCCCTCGCACATGGACCGGAGGCCTTCAAAGCCCCCGAAAGAAACCAAAAAATGCGTCAACGAAAGCTTGCTCCTCCAGCACATCCGATCTAATTTCCAGTACCCCCTACCGAAGACGGCAGACTGGTGGCCCCACCTGCAGGAGCCCCCGTCGTGATCCGAGAAGAACACAGGCAACAGCCGCCCAGACAACTGACCCAAAGACCTAGATAGAAAAATGTAATCGAGCCTCCGCGCACCCCCCCGAGAGTTGGGCCATGTGGGACCAGCCATTGTCGGAGTAGTGTGCAGGCCTCCATCAACCAGGCCATGGCAAGCCATTAGCCCGGTGATGGCGCCTGCACTACTATCCCCCGCTAACCCTAAATCTATGTTAAAATCCCCTCCTATCACCAAGTGCCTATTTGTGACACACAGGGGCGCCAGACAGTCCACCATCTCCCTCCTGTCTGGCCGCCACCTGTGGCCCATACACCACCACTAACCTATACCTACTATCCCTAAAAGTGACATCCACCCCCAACACCCTCCCCTGCATTACAACAAAAGTACTCTCTACTCTAACCTCCCTATTCCAAACACAATCCCCACCCCCGTAGAGTGAACCCCACCTATACCCCAAATTGGACTCCGCCCTTATCCCACTCCCTACTAAACCTCACGACATCCCCTCCATCCCTTAGGGTGAACCTCCTGTAAAAAACAAACATCAAACCCACCCCTCTAAAAAACTAAAAGCCGCCCTCCTTTAACATAATCCCTTAAACCCCTTACATTTAAACTAAACAATTCAACATAAGGTTCTATTATAACCAAAACAAAAACAAAAACCATTACTTTTCCAAAAAAATACCAAAACAATCACAAAAAAAACAGGAGGCATCACCTGATGCTCCCCTGCTCCTTCTCATACCGGCGGGGACGTCTTCTCCTCCTCCTGACGTCCCACCGTCCTCCTCCATCTCTCCAACCCAGGAGGATGCAGGTATGGTGTTTGGCCTCGGTGTGCTCTGCACCCTGGGTTCCTCACCACCACCCTCCATTCCTCTCTTCCCTGTAGAGTCCAGGTTTAGAGTAGGGGACCCCATCTCCTCAAAGAGGAGTTGATATCCCCCCCCAGAACACCCGACACTGGGCCCACGCCCTGGGGGTCCCCTCCACCCACCACGGAGGGCTAGGAGTCCAGCAAGGTCAAGGACACCTTTCCCTCCCCCATCCCTCGCTTGGCAACACCCCTCCACCCCCCCCTCCCTTTCACTGCACGTCGAGCACCCCCTCTTCTTAACTTTCTTCCTAGGAGTTGGAGGTAAAGGGGAGACACCCCCCTTCCCTGCCAACTCCTCCACCATTCCTCTCATCTCTTCCACGAGGGCGCTCGACATGCTGTCCCCCCACTCCCTCACGCCCTTCCCTCCTCCTCCTCCCCCGCCACCGGCACCCCCTCCATCACCTCTCCCTCCATTGTCACTGTCTCTCGCTCCTCCACTCCCTTTCTCTTTCGATTCCTTCCCTTCTGCTCCCGTGTCTTCTTTTTTCCCTTGCCCTCCTGCTGTCGCTCCTTGCTCCTCTTCTTTCCGTTCTTGTTCTTGTCCTTTTCCTGTGATGTCCTTCCTTCCCCTCTTCTTCCCCCATCCCCCGCTCCTGCTCCCCCCCAGCTGCAGACGCGTATGACCTCTGACGAGCCGGGCACTCCCGCCACAGGTGTGCTGACGAGCCACACCCGTGGCACGCCTTAGGCTCGTCGCAGTCCCTCGCCTCGTGCTCCGCAGATCCACAAATTCTGCACTTTTTTGTGCTGCACGAGGCGAGGATATGACCGTAGGCCATACAACGCCTGCAAAATGGGGGCTGACGTGCGTAAAAAAACGTCCCCCTGTCAGCCCCCAGGGAGAACATAGCGGGAGGATGGAGGTAGCCACCCTGTCCCTTTGGGTCCTCCCTGAGTAGGGCCTGGAACCCTCTTCTCCCATTCCAAAACCCCAGGGAGTCCCTGAGGAGCCTTGCTGAGGAGACCTTGTCCATATACCGCCCTAGAAAGGCCCTCACCTCTTCGTCCTTGACATGCGGGTTATACATAGTTACTGTTACAACCCTGAAGCTGTTCCTCGCCAGGCTCGTAACTTCATAATGGCACATAGGCCTTTCTCCTTCCACTGCCTTCACTTTCTTCATGATTTCATCATGTTTTTCCTCCGTGTAGCAGGTCACATCGTATGCCCTCTCCATCGGGTTACCCTGGAGGCAGAGGACATCTTTTACCATCAATTTTAGGCTTCCCATCAGGATGGTTCTTGCAAATGTTTCTCTCCCGAATTGCTCAACCTCCTTGTCTTTCCAGGCAAATCTGACCGGTTTGCCAATCCGACTCCCGGAACCGTCCTGTTCTGTGTACTCTCTCTCCATGACGTCAAGAAAAAGCTCTCTTAAAAAGAAGCCAAAGGGAAAAAGGACATCGGAAAATCCGATTCCTATAAACAAAAACAACAAAATTTTCCTCCCTCCTGCCTTCCTTCGACCTTTTGGCTCAGCGGGCTTTGGGGCACCTCGGGTACCAAGCTTGATCTGAGCCAAAAGGCCGAGAAGCGATAACCCACAAATTGACCCCTGCACCCGCCGGGCCACCGGGGTCTCGGCAGACCTCAGCGGTTTGGCAAAAGTTGTCTCCTCCCCACCCGACGCTTCCCTGGTGACAGGCGGGTGTTTTTTTTAACAAGTCGCTAATGCGTCTTTAAGTCACTAGCTCTTTAAGCCTAGTGCGACTATTTGGTTCAAAGCCCCGGAAAACACGTCAGTCGTCGTCGGGCTGAACTCAATTGCCCGAGCGGACTACTTTGAGTGGAAAAATACGCCGGTCCGGTGAAGCGTCGGTCGGTCAGCCGGCTTCAAGTCAAACGCCTGAGCAAAAAGTCTCGGCGTCATCTCTGTCAATTTCTCTTGAAAACAAGATACCGGGCTCTGCCAGAAGCAAAGCCCTTCCAAAAATATGTTGAACTCGTAAGTGTTCCTCTCCACGGAAGTCTTTAGTAAAAGGCGAAAGGCTTGTGCGTAATGAAGAGAAACCAGAGTCGTATGGAAGTCAGAGGTCGGGGGCCCGAGACACACACTGTGCACTCTAGGCCGGGTGCCCGCGGGTGGTTCCCGAACCCACTCTTCCAAGTTTGAGGGCTGTGGGTAAAAATTCACAGACAGACAGACAATCCTGGTGAAGTGATTGTATTTTTTGGGGGGGTCAAAAACACAGACAGACAGACAGACAGACAGACAGACAGACAGACAGACAGACAGACAGACAGACAGACAGACAATCCTGGTGAAGTGAGGATTGTATTTTTTGGGGGGGGGTCAAAAACAGAGAGACAGACAGACAGACAGACAGACAGACAGACAGACAGACAGACAATCCTGGTGAAGTGATTGTATTTTTTGGGGGGGTCAAAAACAGAGACAGACAGACAGACAGACAGACAGACAGACAGACAGACAGACAGACAGACAATCCTGGTGAAGTGATTGTATTTTTGGGGGGGTCAAAAACAGAGACAGACAGACAGACACACACACAGAGACACAACACACACCACACAGAGACACACACACACACACACACACACACACACAGACAGAGACACACACACACAGACACACACACACACACACACACACAGAGACACACACACACACACACCAGACACACACACACACCCACACACACACAGACAGAGACACACACAGACACACAGACACACACACACACACACAATCCTGGCCAATGTTTTTTTTTTTTTTTTTTTTTTTTTAAAGAAAAAGGGGGGGAAAAGGGGGACCCCATGAAGGGGGCTTCGCCCTTGTTTCAGTTTGGATGATTTTTCTTTTTTCATTCCTTCTCTTCTTCTGCTAGCTGTTTTACATAGCTTTGTGTATTTCTTTTTCCTGACAATGAGAGAGAAGTGTTGCACCGTTCCCGGAGGTACTGCAATACCGGGTCGATGCGTGGAGCGGATGGAGCAAGCCCCATTTCCGACTCCCTGTTCGAAAATCCATTTAATATGTAGTCCCCGATGGGGGACATATCAGATATTAAACTGATAAGAACAGATTTTTTTTTTTTTTAGAAAAAATAAT
>NW_021823245.1:0-50459 GCF_901001165.1 Salmo trutta
GGAGATTCGGGTCTATACACACTGTAACAATTATGTGTATACGTGGGTATTTTAGCGAAACCTCAAAATGTAAAAACAGTCTTCGTTTTTTCAAATGCAACAGTTTCTAACTGAAGTGGGCTTGGAGTTGGCCTGAGTGGCTGTTAGTCCTACCGTGTTTTCGCTGTCTGAAATGCCTGGTTATTTAAACAACGTTATTGAAAGTCCCTCTGGAGCAGAGACTCGACTAAAGAACTACATTTGAATGTGATGTGTGAAGGTTTGTTTTGTGAGTAATGAGTCATTGTTGACAATCATTCAGTACAATATATGTCTGTTTATTTCCTCATAACTGGAACTTTCAGAGTGGTTGCTGTTGTCGCTGTCAGGTAAGTGGGCTATAAATAAAGCCAGGATTATCTTCCTGGATAGGAGACTAGTAAATGACTGAGTATAAACACAACCTATCAGTTAGTTTCTATGCTGGTTGTTAGTCCTACCTTGTCGTCGCTGGCTGAGATGTGAGGGGCCAGGGCCTCCACCTCACTGTGAAAGATGTTGTGTTCCTCCACCTCGTTCTCTATGGTCGGCAGGTCCTGACCAAAACCCTTGTTGCTCAGGTTGCCCTGGTCGGAAGAAGAAAGAGATTAGGTTTATGTTATTGTGTGTGTAAACTGTGTGTGTGTGTGTGTGTGTGTTCCCCTCACCTGTTTCTCCTCTATGATCTTGCCCCAGTTGATGCTCGGCAGGCCCTCAGAGCGGGTCAGGTGGTAGATGCGGTCATGGTCCTCTCTCAGCTTCCTTAGTCTCACTCTCAGCTGCTTCATACTGGAGAAGACAACACAGGGTGACGACACGGGGTGAGGACACGGGGTGACGACACGGGGTGACGACACGGGGTGACGACACGGGGCGACGACACGGGGCGACGACACGGGGCGACGACACGGGGCGACGACACAGGGCGACGACACAGGGCGACGACACAGGGCGACGACAAGGGGCGACGACTCAACAGTGGAGTGAGTGAGTGGAGCTCAGGGTTGAGCTAAAGAGGGTATAATATCTATTATAAACTGGGTGGTTCCAGCCCTGAATGCTAATTGGCTGACAGCCATGGTATATCAGACCGTATACCACGGGTATGACAAAACATGTATTTTTACTTCTCTAATTATGTTGGTAACCAGTTTATAATAGCATTAAGGCACCTCGGGGGTTTATGGTATATGGTCAATACACCACACCCCCTTGTGCCTTATTGCTTAAGTGTATCAGTGTATTATATCTACTAGATAATATAACTCCTGCTCTATCATCTCAGCCTGGCGGTGCTGCAGGTACATATCTACTATATAATATAACTCCTGCTCTATCATCTCAGCCTGGCGGTGCTGCAGGTACATATCTACTATATAATATAACTCCTGCTCTATCATCTCAGCCTGGCGGTGCTGCAGGTACATATCTACTATATAATATAACTCCTGCTCTATCATCTCAGCCTGGCGGTGCTGCAGGTGCATATCTACTATATAATATAACTCCTGCTCTATCATCTCAGCCTGGCGGTGCTGCAGGTATATATCTACTATATAATATAACTCCTGCTCTATCATCTCAGCCTGGCGGTGCTGCAGGTACATATCTACTATATAATATAACTCCTGCTCTATCATCTCAGCCTGGCGGTGCTGCAGGGACATATCTACTATATAATATAACTCCTGCTCTATCATCTCAGCCTGGCGGTGCTGCAGGTACATATCTACTATATAATATAACTCCTGCTCTATCATCTCAGCCTGGCGGTGCTGCAGGGACATATCTACTATATAATATAACTCCTGCTCTATCATCTCAGCCTGGCGGTGCTGCAGGGACATATCTACTATATAATATAACTCCTGCTCTATCATCTCAGCCTGGCGGTGCTGCAGGGACATATCTACTATATAATATAACTCCTGCTCTATCATCTCAGCCTGGCGGTGCTGCAGGGACATATCTACTATATAATATAACTCCTGCTCTATCATCTCAGCCTGGCGGTGCTGCAGGTACAGTATGTATATATCTACTAGATAATATAACTCCTGCTCTATCATCTCAGCCTGGCGGTGCTGCAGGCACAGTAGGTATATATCTACTAAATAATATAACTCCTGCTCTATCATCTCAGCCTGGCGGTGCTGCAGGTACATATCTACTATATAATATAACTCCTGCTCTATCATCTCAGCCTGGCGGTGCTGCAGGGACATATCTACTATATAATATAACTCCTGCTCTATCATCTCAGCCTGCGGTGCTGCAGGTACAGTAGGTACATATCTACTAGATAATATAACTCCTGCTCTATCATCTCAGCCTGGCGGTGATGCAGGCACAGTAGGTATATATCTACCAGATAATATAACTCCTGCTCTATCATCTCAGCCTGGCGGTGCTGCAGGCACAGTAGGTACATATCTACTAGATAATATAACTCCTGCGCTATCATCTCAGCCTGGCGGTGCTGCAGGCACAGTAGGTACATATCTACTAGATAATATAACTCCTGCGCTATCATCTCAGCCTGGCGGTGCTGCAGGCACAGTAGGTACATATCTACTATATAATATAACTCCTGCTCTATTATCTCAGCCTGGCGGTGCTGTAGGTACAGTAGGTATATATCTACTAGATAATATAACTCCTGCTCTATTATCTCAGCCTGGCGGTGCTGCAGGTACAGTAGGTACATATCTACTATATAATATAACTCCTGCTCTATCATCTCAGCTTGGCGGTGCTTCAGGTACAGTAGGTATATCTAGTGTAGTGTATATCTACTAGATAATATAACTCACTCCTGCTCAATCATCTCAGCCTGGGGGTGCTGCTGGTACAGTAGGTATATCTACTAGATAATATAACTCACTCCTGTTCGATCATCTCAGCCTGGCGGTGCTGCAGGTACAGTAGGTATATCTAGTGTAGTGTATATCTACTAGATAATATAACTCACTCCTGCTCGATCATCTCAGCCTGGGGGTGCTGCAGGTACAGTAGGTATATCTAGTGTAGTGTATATCTACTAGATAATATAACTCACTCCTGTTCGATCATCTCAGCTTGGCGGTGCTGCAGGTACAGTAGGTATATCTAGTGTAGTGTATATCTACTAGATAATATAACTCACTCCTGTTCGATCATCTCAGCCTGGGGGTGCTGCAGGTACAGTAGGTATATCTAGTGTAGTGTATATAACTCACTCCTGCTCAATCATCTCAGCCTGGGGGTGCTGCTGGTACAGTAGGTATATCTACTAGATAATATAACTCACTCCTGCTCGATCATCTCAGCCTGGGGGTGCTGCAGGTACAGTAGGTATATCTAGTGTAGTGTATATCTACTAGATAATATAACTCACTCCTGTTCGATCATCTCAGCCTGGGGGTGCTGCAGGTACAGTAGGTATATCTAGTGTAGTGTATATAACTCACTCCTGTTCGATCATCTCAGCCTGGGGGTGCTGCAGGTACAGTAGGTATATCTAGTGTAGTGTATATCTACTAGATAATATAACTCACTCCTGTTCGATCATCTCAGCCTGGGGGTGCTGCAGGCGTTTTGCGTCGATGGCGTCCTCATCCAGGCCTTGCAGCAGCTCCAGAGAGCTTAGGATGCGCTTGTTGGTGTCGTCCTGGTACAGAGGCTTCTTGCCCTCGTTGATCTTACTCACATCCTGATACAACACAGAGCAGTCAAAGGTTTTCATATGATATTGTCAAAGACATTGAGAGCCACGCAGAGCCAATTAGGATAATGCAAACAGTCTGCCAGAGCCCCCAATATGATGTTGTTGTTGCATTATCAAAAGGTATGACCCTATCAGAAGGTTCTGTGACGTTCTATGAAGTTCTGTGTGTTTCTTTGAGGTTCTATGTAGTTCTGAGGTTCTATGCGGTTCTACGCAGTTCTATGAGGTTGTACGATGTTATATGATGATCTTTGAGAATCTATCCAGTTCTGTGTGGTTTTATGATGTTTGTTCTAAGCGGTTCTATGAGGTTCTGTGTGATGCGGTTCTTTACCTTGTTGAGGTTCTGCTCCGTCTCAAGGATGAGCTTCTCCACCTTGTCAGCATTCTTCTGCAGCTTCTCAATCAGAGCAGACAGCTCAGAGGAGGGTGCCCTGGAAGGAGGAGGTGACGACAGTTACATTTCAGTCATTTAACTTATACAGAGCGACTGCATTCAACCGAAGTAGGTCAAAACAACCATATATGACTGTCATTGCAAGTAAAACAAACATTCTTCAAAACGTTCTTCTAGACCTGGGATGGGCAACTCCAGTCCTCTGGGGCCTGATTGGTGTCCCACTTTGGCCCCAGCTAACACACCTGACTCCTATAATCACCTAATCATGATCTTCAGTTTAGAACGCAATTAGTTTAATCAGCTGTGTTTGCTAGGGATGATGGGGAACAGTGTGACCCCCCCATACAGACCATCTGAGGGGAGAAGACACCAGTTAGTTCTACATACAGACCATCAGAGGGGAGAAGACACCAGTTAGTTCTACATGCAGACCATCTGAGGGGAGAAGACACCAGTTAGTTCTACATGCAGACCATCTGAGGGGAGAAGACACCAGTTAGTTCTACATACAGACCATCTGAGGGGAGAAGGCACCAGTTAGTTCTACATGCAGACCATCTGAGGGGAGAAGACACCAGTTAGTTCTAGATACAGACCATCTGAGGGGAGAAGACACCAGTTAGTTCTACATACAGACCATCTGAGGGGAGAAGACACCAGTTAGTTCTACATACAGACCATCTGAGGGGAGAAGACACCAGTTAGTTCTACATACAGACCATCTGAGGGGAGAAGACACCAGTTAGTTCTACATGCAGACCATCTGAGGGGAGAAGACACCAGTTAGTTCTACATACAGACCATCTGAGGGGAGAAGACACCAGTTAGTTCTACATGCAGACCATCTGAGGGAGAAGACCCAGTTAGTTCTACATGCAGACCATCTGAGGGGAGAAGACACCAGTTAGTTCTACATACAGACCATCTGAGGGGAGAAGACACCAGTAGTTCTACATACAGACCATCTGAGGGGAGAAGACACCAGTTAGTTCTACATACAGACCATCTGAGGGGAGAAGACACCAGTTAGTTCTACATACAGACCATCTGAGGGGAGAAGACACCAGTTAGTTCTACATGCAGACCATCTGAGGGGAGAAGACACCAGTTAGTTCTACATGCAGACCATCTGAGGGGAGAAGACACCAGTTAGTTCTACATACAGACCATCTGAGGGGAGAAGGCACCAGTTAGTTCTACATGCAGACCATCTGAGGGGAGAAGACACCAGTTAGTTCTACATACAGACCATCTGAGGGGAGAAGACACCAGTTAGTTCTACATACAGACCATCTGAGGGGAGAAGACACCAGTTAGTTCTACATACGACCATCTGAGGGGAGAAGACACCAGTTAGTTCTACATACAGACCATCTGAGGGGAGAAGACACCAGTTAGTTCTACATACAGACCATCTGAGGGGAGAAGACACCAGTTAGTTCTACATACAGACCATCTGAGGGGAGAAGACACCAGTTAGTTCTACATACAGACCATCTGAGGGGAGAAGACACCAGTTAGTTCTACATACAGACCATCTGAGGGGAGAAGACACCAGTTAGTTCTACATACAGACCATCTGTGCGTTCTGTTCTAAGTACAGAAAGACCACTGTTAGGTTACAGGGATAGTTCACAGTTGGGTGAACTATGCCTTTAAAAGGAAAGAGTCTGCAGTGACCGTATCTCTCTGAAAACCTTTAGAGACCATCTGTGAGTTCTGTTCCGAGTACAAAATGGACTTGAGCAACAGACATTAAAACTATGCCTCATAATGTGGGCCTACACTAGTAAACAGGACCCTACGTTGATGCTTTCCCAAATCGCCGACTGTAGCTTTAAACTTCAACAAAACTGTTAACTTTGACATGCTAACGTTGACTGAGGGATAAATCAACTCTTCAGACTGTTAGAAATGAAAGATGGATCCAGTCAGTAACTAAACTCCAGTCTTCATCTTAGTAACAGACTCAGTCAGGATTAACACTGCTCTTCAGCAGGGATGCTTAAAATGGTAGCTGTCATTAGGGAGGTAATCAGATGAGTGACTGAATGAAGTGCACTTGCCTTGCCCTCACTTCACCGTCTGCCTGCCGTGTCTGCTAACCCTGAACGAACCTGAAAGCTCCCTGCTGCACATCTCCCATGGTTCAGATAACATGGGCTGCATCTCAATAGTCTAGTAGTTTCCTCTCCTTCATCCAATAGACTAATAGCTTCCTCTCCTCATCTCCTCTCCTTCATCTCAATAGTCTTGTAGCTTCCTTTCCTCATCTCCTCTCCTTCATCTCAATAATCTAGTAGCTTCCTCTCCTCGTCTCCTCTATCTCAATAGTCTAGTAGCTTCCTCTCCTCATCTCCTCTTCTTCATCTCAATAGTCTAGTAGCTTCCTCTCCTCGTCTCCTGTCCTTCATCTCAATAGTCTAGTAGCTTCCTCTCCTCGTCTCCTTAATCTCAATAGTCTAGTAGCTTCCTCTCCTCGTCTCCTCTCCTTCATCTCAATAATCTAGTAGCTTCCTCTCCTCGTCCCCCCCCCCCCCCAACTCTCTATTGAAGAGAAGACATGATGAAACATGATTGGACTCAACAGCCTACATTAGAGGCGTGTAAATCAGGCCATCGCCAGACCAGGACAGGAACACCATTGTCTAATCTGACATACTGTTTGCATAGTGCTGTGGAAAACACTGACATTAAAACACACCTTTGTTCATACTCAGTGTAATTGATTAAATAAAACACATTGGCTCATATAACCTAAAAGTACTGCAGTGGAGGCAACAAGAAACTACAGTATATAGCTTGGGCACTAACTACATGACTATTCCTCACTCATCTGTACCATCTTTTCCTTGCCCAACAACAACAGCAACTAGATTACTAAAGCAGAGACAGACTGATACCCTGGCTAATATTAGAAGTGTTTCTATAAAAAGCTTTGTGCGTCAGAAAACATGTCTCCAGTCTGTTTACCTGTGAGTTTAAAATGGAACACCTGCTGATCTTCCAGCCCATCACACTAACTACTGATCTCTGTTCAGAACACCACGCAGAGAGGAGACATTCCAGAACACCCAACCCATCACACTAACTACTGATCTCTGTTCAGAACACCATGCAGAGAGGAGACATTCCAGAACACCCAACCCATCACACTAACTACTGATCTCTGTTCAGAACACCACGCAGAGAGGAGACATTCCAGAAAACCCAACGTTCCTTCTGCGGCACAGTTCTTAGATCATACTGTACATGCAAATAAGCTACTATAAATCATCTTTGCTTTCATACAATACTTCACACACACACACACACACACACACACACACACACACACACACACACACACAACTCTCTATTGAAGAGAAGACATGATGAAACATGATTGGACTCAACAGCCTACATTCATCTTGTGATTGGAAACAGTATTTTGTGACTCACTCCTCTCTCATGGGAGCCTGCTGTCATTGATGGAGGAGCTGGTGAAGTGCCATCAACCAGTAAACCACATTCTGATGGCACATAAATCAAATCAAAGTTTATTTGTCACGTGCGCCAAATACAACAGGTGTAGACCTTACAGTGAAACGCTTACTTACAGGCTCTAACCAACAGTGCAATTTCTAAGTAAAGAAAATAGGTATTAGGTGAATAATAGATAAGGGAATAAAACAACAGTAAATAACAGTGAACAATAACAGTAGAGAGGCTATATACAGTAGAGAGGCTATATACAGTAGAGAGGCTATATACAGTAGAGAGGCTATATACAGTAGCGAGGCTATATACAGTAGAGAGGCTATATACAGTAGAGAGGCTATATACAGTAGAGGATATATACAGTAGAGAGGCTATATACAGTAGAGAGGCTATATACAGTAGAGAGGCTATATACAGTAGAGAGGCTATAACAGTAGAGGATATATACAGTAGAGAGGCTATATACAGTAGAGAGGCTATATACAGTAGCGAGGCTATATACAGTAGAGGATATATACAGTAGAGAGGCTATATACAGTAGAGAGGCTATATACAGTAGCGAGGCTATATACAGTAGAGGATATATACAGTAGAGAGGCTATATACAGTAGAGAGGCTATATACAGTAGAGAGGCTATATACAGTAGGGATGCTATATACAGTAGAGAGGCTATATACAGTAGAGAGGCTATATACAGTAGAGAGGCTATATACAGTAGGGAGGCTATATACAGTAGGGAGGCTATATACAGTAGCGAGGCTATATACAGTAGCGAGGCTATATACAGTAGAGAGGTTATATACAGTAGCGAGGCTATAACAGTAGCGAGGCTATATACAGTAGAGAGGCTATATACAGTAGTGAGGCTATATACAGTAGAGGATATATACAGTAGAGAGGCTATATACAGTAGAGAGGCTATATACAGTAGAGAGGCTATATAGTAGTGAGGCTATATACAGTAGAGAGGCTATATACAGTAGAGGATATATACAGTAGAGAGGCTATATACAGTAGAGAGGCTATATACAGTAGAGAGGCTATATACAGTAGAGAGGCTATATACAGTAGAGGATATATACAGTAGAGAGGCTATATACAGTAGAGAGGCTATATACAGTAGAGAGACTATATACAGTAGAGAGGCTATATACAGTAGAGAGGCTATATACAGTAGAGAGGCTATATACAGTAGAGGATATATACAGTAGAGAGGCTATATACAGTAGAGGCTATATACAGTAGAGAGGCTATATACAGTAGAGAGGCTATATACAGTAGGGATGCTATATACAGTAGAGAGGCTATATACAGTAGAGAGGCTATATACAGTAGAGGATATATACAGTAGAGAGGCTATATACAGTAGAGGCTATATACAGTAGCGAGGCTATATACAGTAGCGAGGCTATATACAGTAGAGAGGCTATATACAGTAGAGAGACTATATACAGTAGAGAGGCTATATACAGTAGAGAGGCTATATACAGTAGAGAGGCTATATACAGTAGGGAGGCTATATACAGTAGAGAGGCTATATACAGTAGCGAGGCTATATACAGTAGAGAGGCTATATACAGTAGGGAGGCTATATACAGTAGCGAGGCTATATACAGTAGAGAGGCTATATACAGTAGGGATGCTATATACAGTAGAGAGGCTATATACAGTAGAGAGGCTATATACAGTAGCGAGGCTATATACAGTAGAGAGGCTATATACAGTAGGGATGCTATATACAGTAGGGATGCTATATACAGTAGAGGCTATATACAGTAGCGAGGCTATATACAGTAGCGAGGCTATAACAGTAGAGAGGCTATATACAGTAGAGAGGCTATATACAGTAGAGAGGCTATATACAGTAGAGCCTATATACAGTAGAGAGGCTATATACAGTAGAGAGGCTATATACAGTAGAGAGGCTATATACAGTAGTGAGGCTATATACAGTAGAGAGGCTATATACAGTAGCGAGGCTATATACAGTAGAGAGGCTATAACAGTAGCGAGGCTATATACAGTAGCGAGGCTATATACAGTAGAGAGGCTATATACAGTAGGGAGGCTATATACAGTAGAGAGGCTATATACAGTAGAGAGGCTATATACAGTAGAGAGGTTATATACAGTAGAGGATATATACAGTAGAGAGGCTATATACAGTAGAGAGGCTATATACAGTAGAGAGGCTATATACAGTAGAGAGGCTATATACAGTAGGGAGGCTATATACAGTAGGGAGGCTATATACAGTAGCGAGGCTATATACAGTAGAGAGGCTATATACAGTAGCGAGGCTATAACAGTAGCGAGGCTATATACAGTAGAGAGGCTATATACAGTAGTGAGGCTATATACAGTAGCGAGGCTATATACAGTAGAGAGGCTATATACAGTAGAGAGGCTATATACAGTAGAGAGGCTATATACAGTAGAGAGGCTATATACAGTAGCGAGGCTATATACAGTAGAGAGGCTATATACAGTAGAGAGGCTATATACAGTAGCGAGGCTATAACAGTAGCGAGGCTATATACAGTAGCGAGGCTATATACAGTAGAGAGGCTATATACAGTAGAGAGACTATATACAGTAGGGATGCTATATACAGTAGTGAGGCTATAACAGTAGAGAGGCTATATACAGTAGAGAGGCTATATACAGTAGAGAGGCTATATACAGTAGGGATGCTATATACAGTAGCGAGGCTATATACAGTAGAGAGGCTATATACAGTAGGGATGCTATATACAGTAGCGAGGCTATATACAGTAGTGAGGCTATATACAGTAGCGAGGCTATATACAGTAGAGAGGCTATATACAGTAGAGAGGCTATATACAGTAGAGAGGCTATATACAGTAGTGAGGCTATATACAGTAGAGAGGCTATATACAGTAGGGAGGCTATATATAGTAGTGAGGCTATATACAGTAGAGAGGCTGTATACAGTAGAGGCTATATACAGTAGAGGCTATATACAGTAGGGAGGCTATATACAGTAGAGGCTATATACAGTAGCGAGGCTATATACAGTAGCGAGGCTATAACAGTAGAGAGGCTATATACAGTAGAGAGGCTATATACAGTAGAGAGGCTATATACAGTAGCGAGGATATATACAGTAGAGAGGCTATATACAGTAGAGAGGCTATATACAGTAGAGAGGCTATATACAGTAGAGGCTATATACAGTAGGGAGGCTATATACAGTAGGGAGGCTATATACAGTAGAGAGGCTATATACAGTAAGGAGGCTATATACAGTAAGAGGCTATATACAGTAAGAGGCTATATACAGTAGAGAGGCTATATACAGTAGAGGCTATATACAGTAGAGGATAAATACAGTAGCGAGGCTATATACAGTAAAGAGGCTATATACAGTAGAGAGGCTATATACAGTAAGAGGCTATATACAGTAGAGAGGCTATATACAGTAGAGAGGCTATATACAGTAGAGGCTATATACAGTAGGGAGGCTATATACAGTAGAGGCTATATACAGTAGCGAGGCTATATACAGTAGAGAGACTATATACAGTAGAGAGGCTATATACAGTAGAGAGGCTATATACAGTAGAGAGGCTATATACAGTAGAGAGACTATATACAGTAGAGAGGCTATATACAGTAGAGAGGCTATATACAGTAGAGGCTATATACAGTAGCGAGGCTATATACAGTAGCGAGGCTATATACAGTAGAGAGGCTATATACAGTAGAGAGGCTATATACAGTAGAGGCTATATACAGTAGAGGCTATATACAGTAGCGAGGCTATATACAGTAGCGAGAATATATACAGTAGCGAGAATATATACAGTAGAGAGGCTATATACAGTAGCGAGGCTATATACAGTAGTGAGGCTATATACAGTAGAGAGGCTATATACAGTAGAGAGGCTATATACAGTAGAGAGGCTACATACAGTAGAGAGGCTATATACAGTAGCGAGGCTATATACAGTAGCGAGGCTATATACAGTAGAGAGGCTATATACAGTAGAGAGGCTATATACAGTAGAGAGGCTATATACAGTAGAGAGGCTATAACAGTAGCGAGGCTATATACAGTAGAGAGGCTATATACAGTAGAGAGGCTATATACAGTAGCGAGGCTATAACAGTAGCGAGGCTATATACAGTAGCGAGGCTATATACAGTAGAGAGGCTATATACAGTAGAGAGACTATATACAGTAGGGATGCTATATACAGTAGTGAGGCTATAACAGTAGAGAGGCTATATACAGTAGAGAGGCTATATACAGTAGAGAGGCTATATACAGTAGGGATGCTATATACAGTAGCGAGGCTATATACAGTAGAGAGGCTATATACAGTAGGGATGCTATATACAGTAGCGAGGCTATATACAGTAGTGAGGCTATATACAGTAGCGAGGCTATATACAGTAGAGAGGCTATATACAGTAGAGAGGCTATATACAGTAGTGAGGCTATATACAGTAGAGAGGCTATATACAGTAGGGAGGCTATATATAGTAGTGAGGCTATATACAGTAGAGAGGCTGTATACAGTAGAGGCTATATACAGTAGAGGCTATATACAGTAGGGAGGCTATATACAGTAGAGGCTATATACAGTAGCGAGGCTATATACAGTAGCGAGGCTATAACAGTAGAGAGGCTATATACAGTAGAGAGGCTATATACAGTAGAGAGGCTATATACAGTAGCGAGGATATATACAGTAGAGAGGCTATATACAGTAGAGAGGCTATATACAGTAGAGAGGCTATATACAGTAGAGGCTATATACAGTAGGGAGGCTATATACAGTAGGGAGGCTATATACAGTAGAGAGGCTATATACAGTAAGGAGGCTATATACAGTAAGAGGCTATATACAGTAAGAGGCTATATACAGTAGAGAGGCTATATACAGTAGAGGCTATATACAGTAGAGGATATATACAGTAGCGAGGCTATATACAGTAAAGAGGCTATATACAGTAGAGAGGCTATATACAGTAAGAGGCTATATACAGTAGAGAGGCTATATACAGTAGAGAGGCTATATACAGTAGAGGCTATATACAGTAGGGAGGCTATATACAGTAGAGGCTATATACAGTAGCGAGGCTATATACAGTAGAGAGACTATATACAGTAGAGAGGCTATATACAGTAGAGAGGCTATATACAGTAGAGAGGCTATATACAGTAGAGAGACTATATACAGTAGAGAGGCTATATACAGTAGAGAGGCTATATACAGTAGCGAGGCTATATACAGTAGAGGCTATATACAGTAGCGAGGCTATATACAGTAGCGAGGCTATATACAGTAGAGAGGCTATATACAGTAGAGAGGCTATATACAGTAGAGGCTATATACAGTAGAGGCTATATACAGTAGCGAGGCTATATACAGTAGCGAGGCTATATACAGTAGCGAGAATATATACAGTAGAGAGGCTATATACAGTAGCGAGGCTATATACAGTAGTGAGGCTATATACAGTAGAGAGGCTATATACAGTAGAGAGGCTATATACAGTAGAGAGGCTATATACAGTAGAGAGGCTATATACAGTAGAGAGGCTACATACAGTAGAGAGGCTATATACAGTAGAGAGGCTATATACAGTAGCGAGGCTATATACAGTAGAGAGGCTATATACAGTAGAGAGGCTATATACAGTAGTGAGGCTACATACAGACACCGGTTAGTCAGGCTGATTGAGGTAGTATGTACATGTAGATATGGTTAAAGTGACTATGCAAATATGATGAACAGAGAGTGGCAGTAGCATAAAAGAGAGATTGGCGGGTGGTGGTTGGCGGGACTCAATGCAGATAGTCCGGTTAGCCAATGTGCGGGGGCACCAGTTAGTTGGGCTAATTGAGGTAGTATGTACATGAATGTATAATTAAAGTGACTATGTATATATGATAAACAGAGAGTAGCAGCAGTGTAAAAGAGGGGTTGTGTGGGGCACACAATGCAAATAGTCCAGGTAACCATTTGATTACCTGTTCAGGAGTCTTATGGCTTGTGGGTAAAAACTGTTGAAGCCTTTTTGTCCTAGACTTGGCACTCTGGTACCACTTGCCAATTCCACTCTCCTAGGTCATGATTACACAGTGTTGATCCTGGTTATGATGTCCTCCTGAGGACAGAACTAGTTCTAGTACAGTGTTGATCCTGGTTATGATGTCCTCCTGAGGACAGAACTAGTTCTAGTACAGTGTTGATCCTGGTTATGATGTCCTCCTGAGGACAGAACTAGTTATAACACAGTGTTGATCCTGGTTATGATGTCCTCCTGAGGACAGAACTAGTTATAACACAGTGTTTATCCTGGTTATGATGTCCTCCTGAGGACAGAACTAGTTCTAGCACAGTGTTGATCCTGGTTATGATGTCCTCCTGAGGACAGAACTAGTTATAACACAGTGTTGATCCTGGTTATGATGTCCTCCTGAGGACAGAACTAGTTATGACACAGTGTTGATCCTGGTTATGATGTCCTCCTGAGGACAGAACTAGTTATAGCACAGTGTTGATCCTGGTTATGATGTCCTCCTGAGGACAGAACTAGTTATGACACAGTGTTGATCCTGGTTATGATGTCCTCCTGAGGACAGAACTAGTTATAGCACAGTGTTGATCCTGGTTATGATGTCCTCCTGAGGACAGAACTAGTTATGACACAGTGTTGATCCTGGTTATGATGTCCTCCTGAGGACAGAACTAGTTATAGCACAGTGTTGATCCTGGTTATGATGTCCTCCTGAGGACAGAACTAGTTCTAGTACAGTGTTGATCCTGGTTATGATGTCCTCCTGAGGACAGAACTAGTTCTAGTACAGTGTTGATCCTGGTTATGATGTCCTCCTGAGGACAGAACTAGTTATAACACAGTGTTGATCCTGGTTATGATGTCCTCCTGAGGACAGAACTAGTTCTAGTACAGTGTTGGTCCTGGTTATGATGTCCTCCTGAGGACAGAACTAGTTATAGCACAGTGTTGATCCTGGTTATGATGTCCTCCTGAGGACAGAACTAGTTCTAGTACAGTGTTGATCCTGGTTATGATGTCCTCCTGAGGACAGAACTAGTTATAACACAGTGTTGATCCTGGTTATGATGTCCTCCTGAGGACAGAACTAGTTATAACACAGTGTTGATCCTGGTTATGATGTCCTCCTGAGGACAGAACTAGTTCTAGTACAGTGTTGATCCTGGTTATGATGTCCTCCTGAGGACAGAACTAGTTCTAGTACAGTGTTGATCCTGGTTATGATGTCCTCCTGAGGACAGAACTAGTTCTAGTACAGTGTTGATCCTGGTTATGATGTCCTCCTGAGGACAGAACTAGTTCTAGCACAGTGTTGATCCTGGTTATGATGTCCTCCTGAGGACAGAACTAGTTATAACACAGTGTTGATCCTGGTTATGATGTCCTCCTGAGGACAGAACTAGTTATGACACAGTGTTGATCCTGGTTATGATGTCCTCCTGAGGACAGAACTAGTTATGACACAGTGTTTATCCTGGTTATGATGTCCTCCTGAGGACAGAACTAGTTCTAGTACAGTGTTGATCCTGGTTATGATGTCCTCCTGAGGACAGAACTAGTTATGACACAGTGTTGATCCTGGTTATGATGTCCTCCTGAGGACAGAACTAGTTATAACACAGTGTTTATCCTGGTTATGATGTCCTCCTGAGGACAGAACTAGTTCTAGTACAGTGTTGATCCTGGTTATGATGTCCTCCTGAGGACAGAACTAGTTATGACACAGTGTTGATCCTGGTTATGATGTCCTCCTGAGGACAGAACTAGTTATGACACAGTGTTGATCCTGGTTATGATGTCCTCCTGAGGACAGAACTAGTTATAACACAGTGTTGATCCTGGTTATGATGTCCTCCTGAGGACAGAACTAGTTCTAGTACAGTGTTGATCCTGGTTATGATGTCCTCCTGAGGACAGAACTAGTTATAACACAGTGTTGGTCCTGGTTATGATGTCCTCCTGAGGACAGAACTAGTTATGACACAGTGTTGATCCTGGTTATGATGTCCTCCTGAGGACAGAACTAGTTATAACACAGTGTTGATCCTGGTTATGATGTCCTCCTGAGGACAGAACTAGTTATGACACAGTGTTGATCCTGGTTATGATGTCCTCCTGAGGACAGAACTAGTTATAACACAGTGTTGATCCTGGTTATGATGTCCTCCTGAGGACAGAACTAGTTATGACACAGTGTTGATCCTGGTTATGATGTCCTCCTGAGGACAGAACTAGTTCTAGTACAGTGTTGATCCTGGTTATGATGTCCTCCTGAGGACAGAACTAGTTATAACACAGTGTTGATCCTGGTTATGATGTCCTCCTGAGGACAGAACTAGTTCTAGTACAGTGTTGATCCTGGTTATGATGTCCTCCTGAGGACAGAACTAGTTCTAGTACAGTGTTGATCCTGGTTATGATGTCCTCCTGAGGACAGAACTAGTTGTAGAGTATTTTTGTAATCTGTCATCTCCAGAAGGGAGCTTCTTCTTCTCGTCCTACAGAACTGGTCCAACAGGTTCCATTCTCCTTTATGTAACAGAGAATGATCTTTAAATCACCTGCAGTATGAAGTGATGAAGTGATGAGTGCATTGAAGAGTAAGAGTTTTATATTTTTGATATTAGAACAGCTGTTGGTTATACATATCTATCTATAGTAGTGTCTATTTCTACGTCCCTGAAGCTGGGTATTGGACTGGGGTTCTGATCAAGTCTAAACAATGGTGGGATCTTATTCAGACAAGCTGATTTATCACATACCAGACTTGGGTTCAAATGCTTTTCAAAATACTTGAAACACTTTCAGCGTTTGCTTTCGTCTGCCCGGGGTGCCAGCTGAACAGGGTTGGGTCTCTTGTGACGGTTTCATATTCTATTGGATCCATTGCGCCAGGCAAGCTCAATCAAGCCCAGAAAGAAGATATGAAAGGATTTGAACCCAGGGCTGGTATGTGATAAATCAGCTTGTCTGAATAAGATCTCACTGTTGTATGGACCCAGTATCCAGCTTCAGGCACATAGAAATAGACAGTATTAGAAAGTAATAGATATGATATATATAGCATTAGTAGACAGGTGTTCTAATATCAGAAATGTACAACTTTTTGCATATGTGACCTTTCAAGGTATTCATAGTTTGATTAAATCATATGTTGAGGTTTCCATGCCCCGGCTTGACATTTTAATTAAATAATAAATTATAGTCCTTGCCATATCTACTCAAAAGTCAGTGTGATTGCATTGCACACTGTGCAAAGAGTCTGGGTGTTTTCAACCACTGACAAACTGCTGGATTCTTGTGAAACTGGCATTGGTTCCAACTGGGGCTAAATGATATGATGTCTCTGGTTCCAACTGGGGCAAAATTATATGATGTCCCTGGATCCAACTGGGGCAAAATGATATGATGTCTCTGGTTCCAACTGGTGCTAAATGATATGATGTCCCTGGATCCAACTGGGGCTAAATGATATGATGTCCACAGTTTTTGTAAACTTTTACTTCTGTTGAGCTGATTATTTGACAATGTGATGTTTTGTGCAGAAAGTTGTTCTGTGTCTTGTCTTGTTTCCTGATTGTCAAGAAGGCTAGAAGGTTATACAAATAGATGTTTACAGTCTATAGGGGGAGGGATGGAGGAGTGGGGAGGGATGGAGGAGTGGAGGTGGATGGAGAAGGGGTGGAGAATGGAGGAGGGATGGAGGAGTGGTCAAATGTTATTGGTCACATACACATGTTTAGCAGATGTTATTGCGGGTGTAGCGAAATGCTTGAGCTTCTATCTCCAACAGTGCAGTAATATCTAACAAGTATTACAAACGGGGTGGTTCGAGCCCTGAATGCTGATTGGCTGACAGCCGTGGTATATCAGACCGTATACCACGGGTATGACAAAACATGTATTTTTACTGCTCTAATTACATTGGTAACCAGTTTATAATAGCAATATGGCACCTTGGGCGTTTGTGGTATATGGCTAATATACCACAGCTAAGGGCTGTATCCAGGCACTCCGCGTTGCATCGTGCTTAAGAACAGCCCTTAGCAGTGGTATATTGGCCATATACCACACCCCCTTGGGCATTATTGCTAAAATATCTAACAATTTCACAACATATACCCAATACACACAAATCTAAGTAAAGGAATGTAATTAACAATATATACATATACGGACGAGCAATGTCAGAGCGGCATGGGCTACGATACAGTAGAATAATATAGAATACAGTATATACATATGAGATGAGTAATGCAAGATATGTAAACATTATCAAAGTGACTAGTGTTCAATTTCTTAAAGTGGCCAGTGATTTCTAGTCTATAGGAGTGGCCAGTGATTTCTAGTCTATAGGTGTGGCCAGTGATTTCTAGTCTATAGGTGTGGCCAGTGATTTCTAGTCTATAGGAGTGGCCAGTGATTTCTAGTCTATAGGTGTGGCCAGTGATTTCTAGTCTATAGGAGTGGCCAGTGATTTCTAGTCTATAGGAGTGGCCAGTGATTTCTAGTCTATAGGTGTGGCCAGTGATTTCTAGTCTATAGGAGTGGCCAGTGATTTCTAGTCTATGTCTATAGGAGTGGCCAGTTTGTATTAGAAGGATGGATGGCCTGGGGGAGGTGGACCTCTGGTCTACAGTTTGTATTAGAAGGATGGATGGCCTGGGGGAGGTGGACCTCTGGTCTACAGTTTGTATTAGAAGGATGGATGGCCTGGGGGAGGTGGACCTCTGGTCTACAGTTTGTACTAGGATGGATGGCCTGGGGGAGGTGGACCTCTGATCTACAGTTTGTATTAGAAGGATGGATGGCCTGGGGGAGGTGGACCTCTGGTCTACAGTTTGTATTAGAAGGATGGATGGCCTGGGGGAGGTGGACCTCTGGTCTACAGTTTGTATTAGGATGGATGACCTGGGGGAGGTGGACCTCTGGTCTACAGTTTGTATTAGAAGGATGGATGACCTGGGGGAGGTGGACCTCTGGTCTACAGTTTGTATTAGGATGGATGGCCTGGTGGAGGTGGACCTCTGGTCTACAGTTTGTATTAGAAGGATGGATGGCCTGGGGGAGGTGGACCTCTGGTCTACAGTTTGTATTAGGATGGATGGCCTGGTGGAGGTGGACCTCTGGTCTACAGTTTGTATTAGAAGGATGGATGGCCTGGGGGAGGTGGACCTCTGGTCTACAGTTTGTATTAGGATGGATGGCCTGGTGGAGGTGGACCTCTGGTCTACAGTTTGTATTAGAAGGATGGATGGCCTGGGGGAGGTGGATCTCTGGTCTACAGTTTGTATTAGGATGGATGGCCTGGGGGAGGTGGATCTCTGGTCTACAGTTTGTATTAGGATGGATGGCCTGGGGGAGGTGGACCTCTGGTCTACAGTTTGTATTAGAAGGATGGATGGCCTGGGGGAGGTGGACCTCTGGTCTACAGTTTGTATTAGAAGGATGGATGGCCTGGGGGAGGTGGAACTCTGGTCTACAGTTTGTATTAGAAGGATGGATGGCCTGGGGGAGGTGGAACTCTGGTCTACAGTTTGTATTAGAAGGATGCTAACAAACATTGTTCCAATATGCTAAACATCTTATATTTTATTTCTTTTTATTTAACCTTTATTTAACCAGATTGATGTGTGTTGAACACACATCTCTCCGAATAAGGAGTAAAGTATTTCCAAGGAGAGGGAGAGAGAGACAAATTGTAACCAGAAGGTAATTATGAGTCATTGAGGGTATGGAGGGAGGGATGAGATCCAGATTAACTTCCCAACAACCAAGGCCCAGGTCAGATGAATCCTTCCTAGACCCCAACTCCTTCAAATATGAACTTCCCAACAACCAAGGCCCAGGTCAGATGAATCCTTCCTAGACCCCAACTCCTTCAAATATGAACTTCCCAACAACCAAGGCCCAGATCAGATGAATCCTTCCTAGACCCCAACTCTTTCAAATATGAACTTCCCAACAACAAAGGCCCAGATCAGATCCTTTAGGGTCCCTAGGCCCCCCAGTATTAATGAATAGATCTGTGAAGGAGTAGGAGATAAGGGAAGGTACTAGGAACCTAAATGGAACTGGGCCCATGTGTCCATTCTGTCCCATCTGTCTAGGGTTCAGAAAGCTGAAACGTTCACAGCGTTACAGAATACAGCTAGATCCACACTACATAGATAATCACTAGCCTCCAGCTGATAGGAGTACTAGAGCAGACATGTGTCTCCTATCTGCAAAGCTCTGATGAGATCACCAATAACCCTGATCTGACTCAATCAAGACCTATTGAACACCCTTAAGACCACCAATCACCCTGATCTGACTCAATCACGACCTATTGAACACCCTTAAGACCACCAATCACCCTGATCTGACTCAATCACGACCTATTGAACACCCTTAAGACCACCAATAACCCTGATCTGACTCAATCAAGACCTATTGAACACCCTTAAGACCACCAATAACCCTGATCTGACTCAATCACGACCTATTGAACACCCTTAAGACCACCAATCACTGCCCCCAGGAAGTTGGGATGTGTTGACCCACATTAAATCACTGATGCAGTGTAGAGTCCACACTCAAAAGAAGAGAGTTGCTTTATGGTTAGGTTAGGTTGCTTTATGGTTAGGTTAGGTTGCTTTATGGTTAGGTTAGGTTGCTTTATGGTTAGGTTAGGTTGCTTTATGGTTAGGCTGATACAGTTAGACAGTTGGCAACCAACATCTAATATATCACTCTTAACATCCAATATAAATAATCACTCAACGTTTAATACAGCTTTACTATGGCAACATGGGACACATAAATATGGTTGCAAAATTCTGATAACCAGGGAATTTATTGAACGTTTTCTAGAAATCCTGGTTGGAGGACTCCGGATTCCCTCCTGATTCCATAAATCCTACAACCAGCATTTCGGGAAAATCAGGGAATATATTCAGAGTTTCAGGAATTTTGCAACCCTACCCATAAATTACCCACGCCCACACACACACACGCACGCAAGCATGCATATACACACGCACGCACACACACGCCCACACAATGTGTGTGGTTTTCATTATTCCAACATTGTGTCTGACTCATATGTTGATACATAAAAGCCTCATTCACTAACTAGAAACCGTTTTAAGCAGCTTGCTAGGTCTTTCCTTCGACATCAGACAAGATACATTCCCTTCTTTACCGAAGTCAATGATGAGCCACCCATTAAGTCTTTGTCCCAAATGGCTCCCTATTCCCAAAGGGCTCTGGTCAAAAGTAGTGCACTAATTAGGGAATAGGGTGCCCATTTGGGACGTAGCCTGTCCCAGATCCATTCATTACATAGATAACCATTGGAAACAGATTAGCTTGCTAACCTCTCATGTTCCAAGCCAAAGGAGTGTTGTTATTACTAGGTGGCCCTGACTCTATCCTCCCCTCCTCCTCTCCTACTCTCACGAGTGACAACCTGCATGCTCTGTCCTCTCTCTGTTCAGAGACACTGACTACAACCCAAATTAAACCCTATATAGTGCACTACTTTTGACCAGGGTCCATAGGGCTCTGTTCCCTATATAGTGCACTACTTTTGACCAGGGTCCATAGGGCTCTGTTCCCTATATAGAGCACTACTTTTGACCAGGGTCCATAGGGCTCTGTTCCCTATATAGTGCACTACTTTTGACCAGGGTCCATAGGGCTCTGTTCCCTATATAGAGCACTACTTTAGACCAGGGCCCATAGGGGTATAATGTGGGATGCAGCCACTGACTGCCCCAGAGAAGATCCCATATAGAGCACTACTTTAGACCAGGGCCCATAGGGGTATAATGTGGGATGCAGCCACTGACTGCCCCAGAGAAGATCCCATATAGAGCACTACTTTAGACCAGGGCCCATAGGGGTATAATGTGGGATGCAGCCACTGACTGCCCCAGAGAAGATCCCATATAGAGCACTACTTTAGACCAGGGCCCATAGGGGTATAATGTGGGATGCAGCCACTGACTGCCCCAGGGAAGATCCCATATAGAGCACTACTTTAGACCAGGGCCCATAGGGGTATAATGTGGGATGCAGCCACTGACTGCCCCAGAGAAGATCCCATATAGAGCACTACTTTAGACCAGGGCCCATAGGGGTATAATGTGGGATGCAGCCACTGACTGCCCCAGAGAAGATCCCATATAGAGCACTACTTTAGACCAGGGCCCATAGGGGTATAATGTGGGATGCAGCCACTGACTGCCCCAGAGAAGATCCCATATAGAGCACTACTTTAGACCAGGGCCCATAGGGGTATAATGTGGGATGCAGCCACTGACTGCCCCAGAGAAGATCCCATATAGAGCACTACTTTAGACCAGGGCCCATAGGGGTATAATGTGGGATGCAGCCACTGACTGCCCCAGAGAAGATCCCATATAGAGCACTACTTTAGACCAGGGCCCATAGGGGTATAATGTGGGATGCAGCCACTGACTGCCCCAGAGAAGATCCCATATAGAGCACTACTTTAGACCAGGGCCCATAGGGGTATAATGTGGGATGCAGCCACTGACTGCCCCAGAGAAGATCCCATATAGAGCACTACTTTAGACCAGGGCCCATAGGGGTATAATGTGGGATGCAGCCACTGACTGCCCCAGAGAAGATCCCATATAGAGCACTACTTTAGACCAGGGCCCATAGGGGTATAATGTGGGATGCAGCCACTGACTGCCCCAGAGAAGATCCCATATAGAGCACTACTTTAGACCAGGGCCCATAGGGGTATAATGTGGGATGCAGCCACTGACTGCCCCAGAGAAGATCCCATATAGAGCACTACTTTAGACCAGGGCCCATAGGGGTATAATGTGGGATGCAGCCACTGACTGCCCCAGAGAAGATCCCATATAGAGCACTACTTTAGACCAGGGCCCATAGGGGTATAATGTGGGATGCAGCCACTGACTGCCCCAGGGAAGATCCCATATAGCAAGTTCCTGAAGTGAGAGTGAAAAGTGACAGTTGAAAATGTAGATAAATATTTAGAGATTTTTTTGGGGGGCAGCTCGTCACTAATTACACTATTCACAGGTAAATGGTTAAACACCTCACTGTATAATTATATAGGGATTTATATTGTTTATAAGAACAAAGACACGATTGGGTTCAATTTCCTTTTTTTGCCAGTAGCCTGATATTTTACTATACTTCGGCAAAAGTGAGGTCAATACTTTCTTTAAGTGAAAAGTAGTTGAACAGGGCTAGGGGTGAAGTCCATCACCATGTATTCTCTCACTCTACCCCGAAAGCCAAAGTTATCAAACCAGTTACTGCCACTAACGTACAGCCACACCCTCTGGTCAACTTAAAAAGGACGTTCAGTGTATAAACTAAGGCTACACAAACAATATCATTAAAAGCAATTTTCCAGAGTTGTATAAACTTTGGAATATAACTTACCCCCCCATGCAACGTGGCTTAATTTATTCTATTCTAGAATTGTCGTCAAATTACAATACACGCATTATCCTAAACGATCATAAACAGAATCCTGAAGCATACTGACAATGTTGTCAACTTGTCAAACGTCCAACTTTACGTTATCTTTCCGAATGCGACATTAAAAGAAACTTGCACGGTGATTAAAGTTACAACTCGCTATCTATAACCACCAAGATAACTTTCAACATAGAAACAAATACTCACTTTTTCGTTTGCGTGATGGTCACGCTATTCTTGGAGGGTTTTTTCTTGAACATTCTGTCAGCGGGACGACTCGGATTCTTCTCCCGTAAACACCTGTCTCTTCTTGTGCTTCTCTCTGTGAAGATATCCCGTGGGGAGAGGTGAGGCTTCTTGCTGAGTTCTCTGGTATGTTCTCTCTCCTCGGACAGGTAGGTATGCCCCAGGACGCTCCACACACACAAATGGGAACGTCAAACGAGATTCAGCGACGCCCACTAGCTAATTCCTCCCAGCAGTCAGTCAGCACAGGACAAGTGAACTGCAGTAAAGGAAGGGGGGGTTTGGTTTCTCCCTGTGAGTGCTGCATACCTGTCACCTATGGACGCCTGGGCGGGGCTGCTTTTCTGCTTTTCCATACAGGTTACAGGTGGATACCGCACCTTTTAGGCATGGACATTGCTACTATGTTATCAACATATTGCCATTTGCTCAGATGAAAATGAAAATATCAGTGTTTGAGAGAGCAGTCAAAGCAATGTTCAAAAGCAAATCTATGACAATGTTATTACAGGTCAGGCTGTAATACATTAATATGTTGGTTACAGGTCAGGCTGTAATACATTAATATATTGGTTACAGGTCAGGCTGTAATACATTAAGATGTTGGTTACAGGTCAGGCTGTAATACATTAATATGTTGGTTACAGGTCAGGCTGTAATACATTGATATGTTGGTTACAGGTCAGGCTGTAATACATTAATATGTTGGTTACAGGTCAGGCTGTAATACATTAATATGTTGGTTACAGGTCAGGCTGTAATACATTAATATGTTGGCTACAGGTCAGGCTGTAATACATTAATATGTTGGCTACAGGTCAGGCTGTAATACATTGATATGTTGGTTACAGGTCAGGCTGTAATACATTAATATGTTGGTTACAGGTCAGGCTGTAATACATTGATATGTTGGTTACAGGTCAGGCTGTAATACATTAATATGTTGGTTACAGGTCAGGCTGTAATACATTAATATGTTGGCTACAGGTCAGGCTGTAATACATTGATATGTTGGTTACAGGTCAGGCTGTAATACATTAATATGTTGGTTACAGGTCAGGCTGTAATACATTGATATGTTGGTTACAGGTCAGGCTGTAATACATTAATATCTGGTTACAGGTCAGGCTGTAATACATTAATATGTTGGTTACAGGTCAGGCTGTAATACATTAATATGTTGGTTACAGGTCAGGCTGTAATACATTAATATGTTGGTTACAGGTCAGGCTGTAATACATTAATATGTTGGTTACAGGTCAGGCTGTAATACATTAATATGTTGGTTACAGGTCAGGCTGTAATACATTAATATGTTGGTTACAGGTCAGGCTGTAATACATTGATATGTTGATTACAGGTCAGGCTGTAATACATTGATATGTTGGTTACAGGTCAGGCTGTAATACATTAATATGTTGGTTACAGGTCAGGCTGTAATACATTAATATGTTGGTTACAGGTCAGGCTGTAATACATTAATATCTGGTTACAGGTCAGGCTGTAATACATTAATATGTTGGTTACAGGTCAGGCTGTAATACATTAATATGTTGGTTACAGGTCAGGCTGTAATACATTAATATGTTGGTTACAGGTCAGGCTGTAATACATTAATATATTGGTTACAGGTCAGGCTGTAATACATTAATATGTTGGTTACAGGTCAGGCTGTAATACATTAATATGTTGGTTACAGGTCAGGCTGTAATACATTAATATGTTGGTTACAGGTCAGGCTGTAATACATTAATATGTTGGTTACAGGTCAGGCTGTAATACATTGATATGTTGATTACAGGTCAGGCTGTAATACATTAATATGTTGGTTACAGGTCAGGCTGTAATACATTAATATGTTGGTTACAGGTCAGGCTGTAATACATTAATATGTTGGTTACAGGTCAGGCTGTAACACATTAATATGTTGGTTACAGGTCAGGCTGTAATACATTAATATGTTGGTTACAGGTCAGGCTGTAATACATTAATATGTTGGTTACAGGTCAGGCTGTAATACATTAATATGTTGGTTACAGGTCAGGCTGTAATACATTAATATGTTGGTTACAGGTCAGGCTGTAATACATTAATATGTTGGTTACAGATCAGCCTGTAATACATTAATATATTGGTTACAGGTCAGGCTGTAATACATTAATATGTTGGTTACAGGTCAGGCTGTAATACATTGATATGTTGGTTACAGGTCAGGCTGTAATACATTGATATGTTGGTTACAGGTCAGGCTGTAATACATTAATACGTTGGTTACAGGTCAGGCTGTAATACATTAATACGTTGGTTACAGGTCAGGCTGTAATACATTAATATGTTGGTTACAGGTCAGGCTGTAATACATTAATATGTTGGTTACAGGTCAGGCTGTAATACATTAATATGTTGGTTACAGGTCAGGCTGTAATACATTAATATGTTGGTTACAGGTCAGGCTGTAATACATTGATATGTTGATTACAGGTCAGGCTGTAATACATTAATATGTTGGTTACAGGTCAGGCTGTAATACATTGATATGTTGGTTACAGGTCAGGCTGTAATATGTTGACACATGTTGGTTACAGGTCAGGCTGTAATACATTAATATGTTGGTTACAGGTCAGGCTATAATACATTAATATGTTGGTTACAGGTCAGGCTGTAATACATTAATATGTTGGTTACAGGTCAGGCTGTAATACATTGATATGTTGGTTACAGGTCAGGCTGTAATACATTGATATGTTGGTTACAGGTCAGGCTGTAATATGTTGACACATGTTGGTTACAGGTCAGGCTGTAATACATTAATATGTTGGTTACAGGTCAGGCTGTAATACATTGATATGTTGGTTACAGGTCAGGCTGTAATACATTAATATGTTGGTTACAGGTCAGGCTGTAATACATTAATATGTTGGTTACAGGTCAGGCTGTAATACATTGATATGTTGGCTACAGGTCAGGCTGTAATACATTGATATGTTGGTTACAGGTCAGGCTGTAATACATTGACACATGTTGGTTACAGGTCAGGCTGTAATACATTGACACATGTTGGTTACAGGTCAGACTGTAATACATTAATATATTGGTTACAGGTCAGTCTGTAATACATTAATATGTTGGTTACAGGTCAGGCTGTAAAACATTAATATGTTGGTTACAGGTCAGGCTGTAATACATTAATATGTTGGTTACAGGTCAGGCTGTAATACATTGATATGTTGGTTACAGGTCAGGCTGTAATACATTGATATGTTGGTTACAGGTCAGGCTGTAATACATTGATATGTTGGTTACAGGTCAGACTGTAATACATTAATATGTTGGTTACAGGTCAGGCTGTAATACATTGATATGTTGGTTACAGGTCAGACTGTAATACATTAATATGTTGGTTACAGGTCAGGCTGTAATACATTGATATGTTGGTTACAGGTCAGGCTGGTATACATTAATATGTTGGTTACAGGTCAGACTGTAATACATTGATACATGTTGGTTACAGGTCAGGCTGTAATACATTAATATGTTGGTTACAGGTCAGGCTGTAATACATTGATATGTTGGTTACAGGTCAGACTGTAATACATTAATATGTTGGTTACAGGTCAGGCTGTAATACATTGATATGTTGGTTACAGGTCAGGCTGTAATACATTGATATGTTGGTTACAGGTCAGGCTGTAATACATTGATATGTTGGTTACAGGTCAGGCTGTAATACATTAATATGTTGGTTACAGGTCAGGCTGTAATACATTAATATGTTGGTTACAGGTCAGGCTGTAATACATTAATATGTTGGTTACAGGTCAGGCTGTAATACATTGATATGTTGGTTACAGGTCAGGCTGTAATACATTAATATGTTGGTTACAGGTCAGGCTGTAATTCATTAATATGTTGGTTACAGGTCAGGCTGTAATACATTGATATGTTGGTTACAGGTCGGGCTGTAATACATTGGCACATGTTGGTTACAGGTCAGGCTGTAATACATTGATATGTTGATTACAGGTCAGGCTGTAATACATTGACACATGTTGGTTACAGGTCAGGCTATAATACATTAATATGTTGGTTACAGGTCAGGCTGTAATACATTAATATCTGGATACAGGTCAGGCTGTTATCCATTGATATGTTGTTTACAGGTCAGGCTGTAATACATTAATATGTTGGTTACAGGTCAGGCTGTAATACATTAATATCTGGTTACAGGTCAGGCTGTAATCCATTGATATGTTGATTACAGGTCAGGCTGTAATACATTGATATGTTGGTTACAGGTCAGGCTGTAATACATTAATATGTTGGTTACAGGTTAGGCTGTAATACATTGATATGTTGGTTACAGGTCAGGCTGTAATACATTAATATATTGGTTACAGGTCAGGCTGTAATACATTGATATGTTGGTTACAGGTCAGGCTGTAATACATTGATATGTTGGTTACAGGTCAGGCTGTAATACATTGATATGTTGGTTACAGGTCAGGCTGTAATACATTAATACGTTGGTTACAGGTCAGGCTGTAATACATTAATATGTTGGTTACAGGTCAGGCTGTAATACATTGATATGTTGTTTACAGGTCAGGCTGTAATACATTAATATGTTGGTTACAGGTCAGGCTGTAATAGATTAATATGTTGGTTACAGGTCAGGCTGTAATACATTAATATGTTGGTTACAGGTCAGGCTGTAATACATTGATATGTTGGTTACAGGTCAGACTGTAATACATTAATATGTTGGTTACAGGTCAGGCTGTTATACATTGACACATGTTGAGTTACTGCATCTCAGTACTTGAGGCGTCATTACAGACACCCTGGTTCGAATCCAAACTGTATCACAATCGGCCGTGTTTGGGAGTCCAATAGGGCGGCGCACAATTGGCCCATCGTTGTCGGGGTTTGGCCGGCGTAAGCCGTCATTGTAAATAAGAATTTGTTCTTAACTGACTTATCTAGCTAAATAAAAAATAAATATAACAATTACATTTAAAATGTTGGACCAGTTGACCATTATCAGAAGTAATGTGTCATAATGTAGTGTAACAGTGTTGACCACGGTTCTGAGGGGGAGGAGTTATAGTGTGTCATAATGTAGTGTAACAGTGTTGACCACGGTTCTGAGGGGGAGGAGTTATAGTGTGTCATAATGTAGTGTAACAGTGTTGACCACGGTTCTGAGGGGGAGGAGTTATAGTGTGTCATAATGTAGTGTAACAGTGTTGACCACGGTTCTGAGGGGGAGGAGTTATAGTGTGTCATAATATAGAGTAACAGTGTTGACCACGGTTCTGAGGGGGAGGAGTTATAGTGTGTCATAATATAGAGTAACAGTGTTGACCACGGTTCTGAGGGGGAGGAGTTATAGTGTGTCGTAATGTAGTGTAACAGTGTTGACCACGGTTCTGAGGGGGAGGAGTTATAGTGTGTCATAATGTAGTGTAACAGTGTTGACCACGGTTCTAGTCGACCAATGGGGGGTAGCTGCATTGTAACCATGGAGACAGAACAGCATATGTTACTCCTCTCTCAGCTATGGGACCCTAGTGTGACTCGACGACAAGGACACTCCCTTGGGGTGTGTGTTTGTGTTTGTTTGGGAGAGGTAGTTACTCTTCAAAAGGACTGGCAGAGCCTGTCTGACCTGCCACAGCCTCCTCACACTGTGTGTGTCTGAGTGGGACAGTGATATGACTCAAGTTTCAGGAGTCTTCTCATCCTAACAGTGCCATGTGTGTCTTCTTGAGACAGACAGACAGACAGACAGACAGACAGACAGACAGACAGACAGAACAGAAATGTAAACAAAGAGTCAGCACTACACCAAGGTTGCGTCCCAAATGGCACCCTATTCCCTATGGGTCCTGGTCGAATGGCACCCTATTCCCTATGGGTCCTGGTCGAATGGCACCCTATCCCCTATGGTCCTGGTCTAAAGTAGTGCACTACATTGGGAACAGACCCCTATGGTCCTGGTCTAAAGTAGTGCACTACATTGGGAACAGACCCCTATGGTCCTGGTCTAAAGTAGTGCACTATAAAGGGACTAGGGTGCCATTTGGGATCTTATCCCTGTTTACACTGTCATGTCTGCAGCCTGTGATTATATGCAGCGCTGCTCTGCTCCCTGCATCTGCGTGTGTGTGTGTGTGTGTGTGTGTGTGTGTGTGTGTGTGTGTGACTGTGTTACTGTGTCTGTGTTACTGTGACTGTGTTACTGTTACTGTGTTACTGTGTCTGTATTACTGTGTCTGTATTACTGTGTTACTGTGTCTGTGTTGCTGTGTCTGTGTTACTGTGTTACTGTGTCTGTGTTACTGTATGTCTGTGTTACTGTGTCTGTGTTACTGTGTCTGTGTTACTGTGTCTGTGTTACTGTGTCTGTGTTACTGTGTCTGTGTCTGTGTTACTGTGACTGTGTTACTGTGACTGTGTTACTGTGTTACTGTGTCTGTATTACTGTGTCTGTGTTACTGTGTCTGTGTCTGTATTACTGTGTCTGTGTTACTGTGTCTGTGTCTGTGTTACTGTGACTGTGTTACTGTGACTGTGTTACTGTGTTACTGTGTCTGTATTACTGTGTCTGTGTTACTGTGTCTGTGTCTGTGTTACTGTGACTGTGTTACTGTGACTGTGTCTGTGTTACTGTGACTGTGTTACTGTGTCTGTGTCTGTGTCTGTGTTACTGTGTCTGTGTCTGTGTTACTGTGTTACTGTGTCTGTGTCTCTGTGACTGTGTTACTGTGACTGTGTTACTGTGACTGTGTTACTGTGACTGTGTCAAATCAAATGTATTTGTCACATACACATAGTTAGCAGGTGTTAATGCGAGTGTAGTGAAATGCTTGTGCTTCTAGTTCCGACCGTGCAGTAATATCTAACAAGTAATATAACCTAACAATTTCACAACTACCTTATACACACAAGTGTGAAGGAATGAATAAGAATATGTACATAAAAATATATAAATGAGTGATGGTATAGAACGGCATAGGCAAGATGCAGTAGATGGTATCGAGTACAGTATATACATATATGAGATGAGTAATGTAGGGGATGTAAACATTATATAAAGTGGTATAGAGTACAGTATATACATATATGAGATGAGTAATGTAGGGGATGTAAACATTATATAAAGCGGCATTGTTTAAAGTGACTAGTGATACATTTATTACATCAGGATGGCAAGATGCAGTAGATGGTATAGAGTACAGTATATACTTATGAGATGAGTAATGTAGGTTATGTAAACATTATATAGTATAAAGTGGCTAGTGATAAATTGATTACATTATTAAAGTGGCTGGACTTGAGTCAATATGTTGGCAGCAG
The DNA here is from genome assembly GCF_901001165.1 of Salmo trutta. NCBI lineage: Eukaryota > Metazoa > Chordata > Actinopteri > Salmoniformes > Salmonidae > Salmo > Salmo trutta. Next base: position 30,739 of record NW_021823245.1, read on the forward strand.
CCACTCAATGTTAGTGATGGCTGTTTAACAGTCTGATGGCCTTGAGATAGAAGCTGTTTTTCAGTCTCTCGTTCCCAGCTTTGATGCACCTGTTCTGACCTCGCCTTCTGGATGTTAGCGGGGTGAACAGGCAGTGGTTTGGGTGGTTGTTGTCCTTGATGATCTTTTTGGCCTTCCTGTGACATCGGGTGGTGTAGGTGTCCTGGAGGGCAGGTAGTTTGCACCCGGTGATGCGTTGTGCAGACCTCACTACCCTCTGGAGAGCCTTCCGGTTATGGGCGGAGCAGCTGCCGTACCAGGCGGTGATACAGCCCGACAGGATGCTCTCGATTGTGCATCTGTAAAAGTTTGTGAGTGTTTTTGGTGACAAGCCGAATTTCTTCAGCCTCCTGATGTTGAAGAGGCTCTGCTGCGCCTTCTTCACCACACTGTCTGTGTGGGTGGACCATTTCAGTTTGCCCGTGATGTGTACGCCGAGGAACTTAAAACTCTCCACCCCTGTCCCGTCAATGTAGATAGGGGGCTGCTCACTCTGCTGTTTCCTGAAGTCCACGATCATCTCCTTTGTTTTGTTGACATTGAGTGAGAGGTTATTTTCCTGACACCACACTCCAAGGGCCCTCACCTCCTCCCTGTAGGCCATCTCGTCGTTGTTGGTAATCAAGCCTACCACTGTAGTGTCGTCTGCAAACTTGATGATTGAGTTGGATGCGTGCATGGCCACGCAGTCGTGGGTGAACAGGGAGTACAGGAGAGGGCTGAGAACGCACCCTTGTGGGGACCCAGTGTTGAGGATCAGCGGGGTGGAGATGTTGTTACCTACCCTCACCACCTGGGGGAGGCCTGTCAGGAAGTCCAGGACCCAGTTGCACAGGACGGGGTCGAGACCCAGGGTCTCGAGCTTATTGACGAGTTTGGAGGGTGCTATGGTGTTAAATGCTGAGCTGTAATCAATGAACAGCATTCTTACATAGGTATTCCTCTTGTCCAGATGGGTTAGGGCAGTGTGCAGTGTGATGGCGATTGCGTCGTCTGTGGACCTATTGGGGCGGTAAGCAAACTGAAGTGGGTCTAGGGTGTCAGGTAGGGTGGAGGTGATATAGTCCTTGACTAGTCTCTCAAAGCACTTCATGATGACAGAAGTGAGTGCTACAGGGCGGTAGTCATTTAGCTCAGATATCTTAGCTTTCTTGGGAACAGGAACAATGGTGGCCCTCTTGAAGCATGTGGGAACAGCAGACTGGGATAGGGAGAGATTGAATATGTCCGTAAACACACCAGCCAGCTGGTCTGCGCATGCTCTGAGGACGCGGCTGGGGATGCCGTCTGGGCCGGCAGCCTTGCGAGGGTTAACACGTTTAAATGTTTTACTCACGTTGGCTGCAGTGAAGGAGAGCTCACAGTCTTTTGGTAGCGGGCCGTGTCAGTGACACTGTATTGTCCTCAAAGCGAGCAAAAAAAGTTGTTTAGTCTGTCTGGGAGCAGGACATCGTGATCCGCGACGGGGCTGGTTTTTCTTTTGTAGTCCGTGATTGACTGTAGACCCTGCCACATACCTCTCATGTCTGAGCCGTTGAATTGTGACTTCACTTTGTCTCTGTTCTGATGCTTAGCTTGTTTGATTGCCTTGCGGAGGGAATAGCTACACTTTGTATTCGGTCATGTTTCCGGTCACCTTGCCCTGATTAAAAGCAGTGGTTCGCGCTTTCAGTTTTGCGCGAATGCTGCCATCAATCCACGGTTTCTGGTTTGGGAAAGTTTTAATAGACGCTGTGGGTACGACATCACCGATGCACTTGTTAATGAACTCGCACACCGAATCAGCGTATTCGTCAATGTTGTTGTTCGCCGCAATGCGGAACATATCCCAGTCCACGTGATCGAAGCAATCTTGAAGCGTGGAATCCGATTGGTCGGACCAGTGTTGAACAGACCTGAGGGCGGGAGCTTCCTGTTTTAGCTTCTGTCTACAGGCTGGGAGCAACAAAATGGAGTCGTGGTCAGCTTTTCCAAAGGGAGGGCGGGGGAGGGCCTTATCTGCGTCGCGGAAGTTAGAATAACAGTGGTCTAGGGTTTTACCTGCCCTGGTAGCACAGTCGATATGCTGATAGAATTTAGGGAGCCTTGTTTTCAGATTAGCCTTGTTAAAATTCCCGGCTACAATAAATGCAGCCTCAGGATATATGGTTTCCAGTTTACATAGAGTCCAATGAAGTTCTTTCAGGACCGTCGATGTGTCTGCTTGAGGGGGAATATACACAACTGTGATTATGATCGAAGAGAATTCTCTAGGTAGATAATGCTGTCGGCATTTGATTGTAAGGAATTCAACGTCCGGTGAACAAAAGGACTTGAGTTCCTGTATATTGTTATGATCACACCACGTCTCGTTAATCATAAGGCATACACCCCCGCCCTCCTCCTTACCAGAGAGATGCTTGTTTCTGTCGGCGCGATGCGTGAAGAAACCAGGTGGCTGTACCGACTCAGATAGCGTGTCTCGAGTGAGCCATGTTTCCGTGAAACAAAGAACGTTACAGTCTCGGATGTCTCTAACTGTTACTGTTACTGTGACTGTGTGACTGTGACTCTGTGTGACTGTGACTCTGTGTGACTGTGACTCTGTGTGACTGTGACTGTGTCTGTGTGACTGTGTGACTGTGTGACTGTGTGACTGTGTGACTGTGTGACTGTGTGTCTGTGACCACAGCAAAAAGGGAGAAAGAGAAAGTGTGTGTGTTAATGTTCAGACGTGTGTAGGGAAGTGTGTGTGAGGCTGTGTGTGTGTGTGTGAGTCTGTGTGTGTGTGTGAGGCTGCGTGTGAGGCTGTGTGTGTGTGTGAGGCTGTGTGTGTATGTGAGCCTGTGTGTGTGTGTGAGAGGCTGTGTGTGAAGCTGTGTGTGTGTGAGGCTGTGTGTGTGTGTGAGACTGTGTGAGTGTGTGAGGCTGTGTGTGAGTCTGTGTGTGTGTGTGTGTGAGGCTGCGTGTGAGTCTGTGTGTGTGTGTGTGAGGCTGTGTGTGTGTGTGTGAGGCTGCGTGCGAGTCTGTGTGTGTGTGTGTGAGGCTGTGTGTGTATGTGAGGCTGTGTGTGAGGCTGTGTGTGAGGCTGTGTGTGTGTGTGAGGCTGTGTGTGAGACTGTGTGTATGTGAGGCTGTGTGTGTGTGTGAGGCTGTGTGTGTGTGAGGCTGTGTGTGTGTGAGACTGTGTGTGAGACTGTGTGTTAGGCTGTGTGTGTGTGTGTGTGAGGCTGTGTGTGTGTGTGTGAGGCTGTGTGTGTATGTGTGAGGCTGTGTGTGTATGTGAGGCTGTGTGTGAGGCTGTGTGTGTGTGTGAGGCTGTGTGTGAGGCTGTGTGTGTATGTGAGGCTGTGTGTGAGGCTGTGTGTGTGTGTGAGGCTGTGTGTGTGTGTGTGAGGCTGCGTGCGAGTCTGTGTGTGTGTGTGTGAGGCTGTGTGTGTATGTGAGGCTGTGTGTGAGGCTGTGTGTGAGGCTGTGTGTGTGTGTGAGGCTGTGTGTGAGACTGTGTGTATGTGAGGCTGTGTGTGTGTGTGAGGCTGTGTGTGTGTGAGGCTGTGTGTGTGTGAGACTGTGTGTGAGACTGTGTGTTAGGCTGTGTGTGTGTGTGTGTGAGGCTGTGTGTGTGTGTGTGAGGCTGTGTGTGTATGTGTGAGGCTGTGTGTGTATGTGAGGCTGTGTGTGAGGCTGTGTGTGTGTGTGAGGCTGTGTGTGAGGCTGTGTGTGTATGTGAGGCTGTGTGTGAGGCTGTGTGTGTGTGTGAGGCTGTGTGTGTGTGTGTGAGGCTGTGTGTGAGACTGTGTGTGTATGTGAGGCTGTGTGTGAGGCCGTGTGTGAGGCTGTGTGTGTGTGTGTGAGGCTGTGTATGTGTGTGTATATATGTGTTCAGATGGATGGAAACTTAACAGCATGTTGTTGAGTTATCCCTCCCCCCTCCCAGACCCCATCAGCCCAAGGCCTTGCTGAATATAATGTCAACAGCACCACTATTGTTCCCTGCATCACAGTCAGCAGGTGTCAGATGGACATGTCAGTGCTGGGCTGCTGACAGAGATAACGGTGACATGTCATTGCTGGGCTGCTGACAGAGATAACGGTGACATGTCAGTGCTGGGCTGCTGACAGAGATAACGGTGACATGTCAGTGCTGGGCTGCTGACAGAGATAATGGTGACATGTCAGTGCTGGGCTGCTGACAGAGATAATGGTGACATGTCAGTGCTGGGCTGCTGACAGAGATAACGGTGACATGTCATTGCTGGGCTGCTGACAGAGATAACGGTGACATGTCAGTGCTGGGCTGCTGACAGAGATAATGGTGACATGTCAGTGCTGGGCTGCTGACAGAGATAATGGTGACATGTCAGTGCTGGGCTGCTGACAGAGATAATGGTGACATGTCAGTGCTGGGCTGCTGACAGAGATAATGGTAACATCAAATCAAATCAAATGTATTTATATAGCCCTTCTTACATCAGCTGATATCTCAAAGTGCTGTACAGAAACCCAGCCTAAAACCCCAAACAGCAAGCAATGCAGGTGTAGAAGCACGGTGGCTATGAAAAACTCCCTAGAAAGGCCAAAACCTAGGAAGAAACCTAGAGAGGAACCAGGCTATGAGGGGTGGCCAGTCCTCTTCTGGCTGTGTCGGGTGGAGATTATAACAGCACATGGCTAAGATGTTAAAATATTCATAAATGACCAGCATGGTCAAATAATAATAATCACAGTTGTCGAGGGTGCAACAAGTCAGCAACTCAAGAGTAAATGTCAGTTGGCTTTTCATAGCCGATCATTGAGAGTATCTCTACCGCTCCTGCTGTCTCTAGAGAGTTAAAAACAGCAGGTCTGGGACAGGTAGCACGTCCGGTGAACAGGTCAGGGTTCCATAGCCGCAGGCAGAACAGTTGAAACTGGAGCAGCAGCACAGCCAGGTGGACTGGGGACAGCAAGGAGTCATCATGTCAGGTAGTCCTGAGGCATGGTCCTAGGGCTCAGGTCCCCCGAGAGAGAGAATGAGAGAAAGAGGGAATTAGAGAGAGCATACTTAAATTCACACAGGACACCGGATAAGAAAGGAGAAATACTCCAGATATAACAGACTGACCCTAGTCCCCCGACACATAAACTACTGCAGCATAAATACTGGAGGCTGAGACAGGAGGGGTCAGGAGACACTGTGGCCCCATCCGACGATACCTCCGGACAGGGCCAAACAGGAAGGATATAACCCTACCCACTTTGCCAAAGCACAGCCCCCACACCACTAGAGGGATATCTTCAACCACCAACTTACCATCCTGAGACAAGGCCGAGTATAGCCCACAAAGATCTCCGCCACGGCACAACCCAAGGGGGGGCGCCAACCCAGACAGGAAGACCACGTCAGTGACTCAACCCACTCAAGTGACGCACCCCTCCTAGGGACGGCATGGAAGAACACCAATAAGCCAGTGACTCAGCCCCTGTAACAGGGTTAAAGGCAGAGGATCCCAGTGGAGAGAGGGGAACCGGCCAGGCAGAGACAGCAAGGGTGGTTCGTTGCTCCAGAGCCTTTCCGTTCACTTTCACACTCCTGGGCCAGACTACACTCAATCATAGGACCCACTGAAGAGATGAGTCTTCAGTAAAGACTTAAAGGTTGAGACCGAGTCTGCATCTCTCACATGGGTAGGCAGACTATTCCATAAAAATGTAGCTCTTTAGGAGAAAGCCCTGCCTCCAGCTGTTTGCTTAGAAATTCTAGGGACAATTAGGAGGTCTGCGTCTTGTGACCGTAGCGTATGTGTAGGTATATACCAAAGGACCAAATCGGAAAGATAGGTAGGAGCAAGCCCATGTAATGCTTTGTAGGTTAGCAGTAAAACCTTGAAATCAGCCCTTGCCTTAATAGGAAGCCAGTGTAGGGAGGCTAGCACTGGAGTAATATGATCACATTTTTTTGTTCTAGTCAGGATTCTAGCAGCCGTATTTAGCACTAACTGAAGTTTATTTAGTGCTTTATCTGGGTAGCCGAAAAGTAGAGCATTGCAGTAGTCCAACCTAGAAGTAACAAAAGCATGGATTCATTTTTCTGCATCATTTGTGGACAGAAAGTTTCTGATTTTTGCAATGTTACGTAGATGGAAAAAAGCTGCCCTTGAAACAGTCTTGATATGTTCTTCAAAAGAGAGATCAGGGTCCAGAGTAACAACAAGGTCCTTCACAGTTTTATTTGAGATGACTGTACAACCATCAAGATTAATTGTCAGATTTAACAGAAGATCTCTTTTTTTCTTGGGACCTAGAATAAGCATCTCTGTTTTGTCCGAGTTTAAAAGTAGAAAGTTTGCAGCCATCCACTTCCTTATGTCTGAAACACAGGCTTCTAGCGAGGGCAATTTTGGGGCTTCACCATGTTTCATCGAAATGTACACCTGTGTGTCATCCACATAGCAGTGAAATTGAACATTACGTTTTTGAATGACATCCCCAAGAGGTAAAATATATAGTGAAAACAATAGTGGTCCTAAAACGGAACCTTGAGGAACACCGAAATTTACCGTTGATTTGTCAGAGGACAAACCATTCACAGAGACAAACTGATATCTTTCCGACAGAGAAGATCTAAACCAGGCCAGAACTTGTCCGTGTAGACCAATTTGGGTTTCCAATCTCTCCAAAAGAATGTGGTGATCGATGGTATCAAAAGCAGCACTAAGATCTAGGAGCACGAGGACAGATGCAGAGCCTCGGTCTGACATCATTAAAAGGTCATTTACCACCTTCACAAGTGCAGTCTCAGTGCTATGTTGGGGTCTAAAACCAGACTGAAGCGTTTCGTATACATTGTTTGTCTTCAGGAAGGCAGTGAGTTGCTGCGCAACAGCTTTTTCGAAAAGTTTTGAGAGGAATGGAAGATTCGATATAGGCCGATAGTTTTTTATATTTTCTGGGTCAAGGTTTGGCTTTTTCAAGAGAGGCTTTATTACTGCCACTTTTAGTGAGTTTGGAACACATCCGGTGGATAGAGAGCCGTTTATTATGTTCAACATAGGAGGGCCAAGCACAGGAAGCAGCTCTTTCAGTAGTTTAGTTGGAATAGGGTCCAGTATGCAGCTTGAAGGTTTAGAGGCCATGATTATTTTCATCATTGTGTCAAGAGATATATTACTAACTGACATGTCAGTGCTGGGCTGCTGGCAGCGATAATGGTGACATGTCAGTGCTGGGCTGCTGACAGAGATAATGGTGACATGTCAGTGCTGGGCTGCTGACAGAGATAATGGTGACATGTCAGTGCTGGGCTGCTGACAGAGATAATGGTGACATGTCAGTGCTGGGCTGCTGACAGAGATAATGGTGACATGTCAGTGCTGGGCTGCTGACAGAGATAACGGTGACATGTCAGTGCTGGGCTGCTGACAGAGATAACGGTGACATGTCAGTGCTGGGCTGCTGACAGATATATATATATATACTGCTCAAAAAAATAAAAGGGAACACTTAAACAACACAATGTAACTCCAAGTCAATCACACTTCTGTGAAATCAAACTGTCCACTTAGGAAGCAACACTGATTGACAATACATTTCACATGCTGTTGTGCAAATGGAATAGACAACAGGTGGAAATTATAGGCAATAAGCAAGACACCCCCAATAAAGGAGTGGTTCAGCAGGTGGTGACCACAGACCACTTCTCAGTTCCTATGCTTCCTGGCTGATGTTTTGGTCACTTTTGAATGCTGCCGGTGCTTTCACTCTAGTGGTAGCATGAGACGGAGTCTACAACCCACACAAGTGGCTCAGGTAGTGCAGCTCATCCAGGATGGCACATCAATGCGACCTGTGGCAAGAAGGTTTGCTGTGTCTGTCAGCGTAGTGTCCAGAGCATGGAGGCGCTACCAGGAGACAGGCCAGTACATCAGGAGACGTGGAGGAGGCCGTAGGAGGGCAACAACCAAGCAGCAGGACCGTTACCTCCGCCTTTGTGCAAGGAGGAGCAGGAGGAGCACTGCCAGAGCCCTGCAAAATGACCTCCAGCAGGCCACAAATGTGCATGTGTCTGCTCAAACGGTCAGAAACAGACTCCATGAGGGTGGTATGAGGGCCCGACGTCCACAGGTGGGGGTTGTGCTTACAGCCCAACACCGTGCAGGACGTTTGGCATTTGCCAGAGAACACCAAGATTGGCAAATTCGCCACTGGCGCCCTGTGCTCTTCACAGATGAAAGCAGGTTCACACTGAGCACATGTGACAGACGTGACAGAGTCTGGAGACGCCGTGGAGAACGTTCTGCTGCCTGCAACATCCTCCAGCATGACCGGTTTGGCAGTGGGTCAGTCATGGTGTGGGGTGGTATTTCTTTGGGGGCCGCACAGCCCTCCATGTGCTCGCCAGAGGTAGCCTGACTGCCATTAGGTACCGAGATGAGATCCTCAGACCCCTTGTGAGACCATATGCTGGTGCGGTTGGCCCTGGGTTCCTCCTAATGCAAGACAATGCTAGACCTCATGTGGCAGGAGTGTGTCAGCAGTTCCTGCAAGAGGAAGGCATTGATGCTATGGACAGGCCCGCCCATTCCCCAGACCTGAATCCAATTGAGCACATCTGGGACATCATGTCTCGCTCCATCCACCAACGCCACGTTGCACCACAGACTGTCCAGGAGTTGGCGGATGCTTTAGTCCAGGTCTGGGAGGAGATCCCTCAGGAGACCATCCGCCACCTCATCAGGAGCATGCCCAGGCATTGTAGGGAGGTCATACAGGCACGTGGAGGCCACACACACTACTGAGCCTCATTTTGACTTGTTTTAAGGACATTACATCAAAGTTGGATCAGCCTGTAATGTGGTTTTCCACTTTAATTTTGAGTGTGTCTCCAAATCCAGACCTTCATGGGTTGATAAATTGGATTTCCATTGATTATTTTTGAGTAATTTTGTTGTCAGCACATTCAACTATGTAAAGAAAAAAGTATTTAATAAGATTATTTCATTCATTCAGATCTAGGATGTGTCGTTTAAGTGTTCCCTTTATTTTTTTGAGCAGAGTATATATATATATATATATATATATAGTGGCAAATCTCTTCAAAGTTAGGAGCGTTTGTCACAAATTAAGTGGGAAACTGTCACCAAAGTCAGCCCAGAATGAAAGTTCTTTCGAACATGACAGTACCTGTGTGTTTGTTTCGCTGTCCTGGTCCACCCAGGCCGCAGGTAAGGTCAAGGATAGCAGGGTTCGGTACACAAATCTGGTTCTCGGTAGGTCCAGGTCTAAACGCCAACAGGTAAGTCCAAAACAGTCCAGCTCGTACACGGTAAATCCAGCCAATGTAGATTGTCTCTTTCTCTATGGTTCATAGATCCTTCCCGCCCTCTCTCTCCCTCTTCCTGGTTTTTCTTGACCTTTTATCTGTGGGTCGGCTCCACCTTCTGAGGGTTCCCCTTGCTTCTGGGAATTGTAGTTTTGGCAGTCGGCCATTTTGTGATCTGTAGTTCTGATCGGGGTGGCCATTTTAGTGATCGGGCAGAGCCCGTTTATTAGTTCTGCTCTCACATATCTGCCATTTATCACTCGACCCCCTTCTTTGCCACAATATATATATACACAGAGAGTACCAGTACTGAGTCAATATGAAGGGGTCGAGGTAATTGAGGTAGCTATGTACTCTACATATAGGTAGGGCTAAAGTGACTAGGCAACAGGATAGATAATATACGGTAGCAGAGGCATATGTTGTGAGTGTGAAAGTGTGTGTGTGTGTGTGTGTGTGTGTGTGTGTGCATGTTATGTGTGTGTGTGTGTGTGTGTGGGTAGAGTCCAGTGTGTGGGTAGAGTTCAGTTTGTGGTTAGAGTCCAGTGTCTGTAAGTGTGTGGGTAGAGTTCAGTGTGTGGGTAGAGTCCAGTGTGTGTGTGAGTGTGTAGGTAGAGTCCAGTGTGTGTGTGAGTGTGTGGGTAGAGTCCAGTGTGTGTGTGAGTGTGTGGGTAGAGTCCAGTGTGTGGGTAGAGTCCAGTGTGTGGGTAGAGTCCAGTGTGTGGGTAGAGTCCAGTGTGTAGGTAGAGTCCAGTGTGTGTGTGAGTGTGTGGGTAGAGTCCAGTGAGTGTGTGGGTAGAGATCAGTGTGTGGGTAGAGTCCAGTGTGTGGGTAGAGTCCAGTGTGTGGGTAGAGTCCAGTGTGTGGGTATAGTCCAGTGTGTGGGTAGAGTCCAGTGTGTGTGTGAGTGTGTGGGTAGAGTCCAGTGTGTGGGTAGAGTCCAGTGTGTGGGTATAGTCCAGTGTGTGGGTAGAGTCCAGTGTGTGAGAGTGTGTGGGTAGAGTCCAGTGTGTGGGTAGAGTCCAGTGTGTGGGTAGAGTCCAGTGTGTGGGTAGAGGTCCTGGATGGCAAGAAGCTTGGCCCCAGTGATTTACTGGGTCGTACGCACTACCCTCTGTAGCGCCTTGCGGTCGGATACCAAGCAGTTGCCATACTAAGCGGTAATGTAGCCAGTCAAGATGCTCTCGATGGTGCGGCTTTAGAACTTGTTGAGGATCTGAGGGCCTATACCGTTACACTGGCCCCATGAGTAGTGTATTCTTACACTGATAATGTAGGTTAGAATGCATGGAGGGTACAGTCCTCTCTCTCTCTCTCTCTCTCTCTCTCTCTCTCTCTCTCTCTCTCTCTCTCTCTCTCTCTCTCTCTCTCTCTCTCTCTCTCTCTCTCTCTCTCTCTCTGTCTCCTGTATTCTACTATAGTATCATGATGTAATCTAATGTCTGGAGTTAACAAGAGGAAGGTTAGAGATAGGGTGGTGTTCTGTATTGTGGTATCATGGTAATAAACCTGCATGCCATTGTGAGTCACTGGAATGTCTGGTTAGAATGTGCCTTCAGTAAACTGGTGGAACTGCATTCTAGAAGCATTCTCCTTCTGCATTCAGGAAACAGATCTGATTGACTGGGTGGAAGGGTGGACAGGGTCATGTCGCTAACATTTAAACAATTCTGGGGAGGGGTATTTTCCCCTCGGGTGGTACTGTGGTGATTCCTGTGTCACGTGACAGGGGGAATGTACGTTTTTGTGTCCTGTGTCACGAGGGGATTTATGGCTGATTTAAGATGAAATATTACTTTATTTGGCACTTAATAGGGTCATTTTGTTTTACGTGAACTTGTTTTTTATGAAGTTAAACATGTGCATTTTATGACCGAATGTAAAAATTAAGTGAAATCAACGTTTTTTTTTCTTCTCCAAGTTTTTGTGTGGATTGTTACTGTTTTGTATTGTACTGCTATGTACACATCTCTCTCTCCATCCCTCTTTCTGTAAACCTAATATAATCCACTTTACTGTAGCTCCATCCCTCCTCCCCTCTCCTTACCTGGTAGGATTCCCCCTGTGTGTGCGTGGAGGACAGCCAGGTGTTGACAGACAGACTGTGGATTCCACCCTCACATCACTACAGAACATAATGCCATGCTACAGGTACAGTGAGGAAAAAAAGTATTTGATCCCCTGCTGATTTTGTACGTTTGCCCACTGACAAAGAAAGGATCAGTCTATAATTTTAATGGTAGGTTTATTCGAACAGTGAGAGACAGAATAACAACAAAAAAATCCTGAAAACACATGTCAAAAATGTTATAAATTGATTTGCATTTTAATGAGGGAAATAAGTATTTGACCCCTCTGCAAAACATGACTTAGTACTTGGTGGCAAAACCTTTGTTGGCAATCACAGAGGTCAGACGTTTCTTGTAGTTGGCCACCAGGTTTGCACACATCTCAGGAGGGATTTTGTCCCACTCCTCTTTGCAGATCTTCTCCAAGTCATTAAGGTTTCGAGGCTGACGTTCGGCAACTCAAACCTTCAGCTCCTTCCACAGATTTTCTATGGGATTAAGGTCTGGAGACTGGCTAGGCCAATCCAGGACCTTAATGTGCTTCTTCTTGAGCCACTCCTTTGTTGCCTTGGCCGTGTGTTTTGGGTCATTGTCATGCTGGAATACCCATCCACGACCCATTTTCAATGCCCTGGCTGAGGGAAGGAGGTTCTCACCCAAGATTTGACGGTACTTGGCCCCACCCATCGTCCCTTTGATGCGGTGAAGTTGTCCTGTCCCCTTAGCAGAAAAACACCCCAAAGCATAATGTTTCCGCCTCCATGTTTGACGGTGGGGATGGTTTTCTTGGGGTCATAGAGGCAGCATTCCTCCTCCTCCAAACACGGCGAGTTGAGTTCATGCCAAAGAGCTCCATTTTGGTCTCATCTGACCACAACACATTCACCCAGTTGTCCTCTGAATCATTCAGATGTTCATTGGCAAACGTCAGACGGGCATGTATATGTGCTTTCTTGAGCAGGGGACCTTGTGGGCGCTGCAGGATTTCAGTCCTTCACGGCGTAGTGTGTTACCAATTGTTTTCTTGGTGACTATGGTCCCAGCTGCCTTGAGATCATTGACAAGATCCTCCCGTGTAGTTCTGGGCTGATTCCTCACTGTTCTCATGATCATTGCAACTCCACGAGGTGAGATCTTGCATGGAGCCCCAGGCCGAGGGAGATTGACAGTTCTTTTGTTTCTTCCATTTGGAATAATCACACCAACTGTTGTCACCTTCTCACCAAGCTGCTTGGCGATGGTCTTGTAGCCCATTCCAGCCTTGTGTAGGTCTACAATCTTGTCCCTGACATCCTTGGAGAGCTCTTTGGTCTTGGCCATGGTGGAGAGTTTGGAATCTGATTGCTTCTGTGGACAGGTGTCTTTTATACCGGTAACAAGATGAGATTAGGAGCACTCCCTTTAAGAGTGTGCTCCTAATCTCAGCTCGTTACCTGTATAAAAGACACCTGGGAGCCAGAAATCTTTCTGATTGAGAGGGGGTCAAATACTTATTTCTCATTAAAATGCAAATCAATTTATAACATTTTTGTCAATAATTTTTCAGGATTTTTTTGTTGTTATTCTGTCTCACTGTTCAAATACACCTACCATTAAAATTATAGACTGATCATTTCTTTGTCAGTGGGCAAACATACAAAATCAGCAGGGGATCAAATACTTTTTTCCCTCACTGTATACCTGCCTCAGGTGTGGCTCAGGGTAGTAGTACATGCAGACACATAGATCCCATACCTGTTCCATACAGGCTCCATGTCAAGTGCAGGCATTTTACAGCTGACATAGTGAAATAAAAAGGATTTCAATGTGATTGTAGTTGTGATTGAACCAGTTCAGTTGTAGCTTTGGAAGGGGTGTGTCTGTAGTGCTACAGGTTGAACCAGGTCTGTTGTAGCTATGGAAGGGGTGTGTCTGTGTAGTGCATCTCAATGGCAGGAGTTTCCCCAATAAGACTAAACACACAGATACATTTTTCTCCCACAGCAGAGGTGTGCCACACACACACACACACTGAAAAATGTGACAAGCCCTATTTGCATCTATGCAATGCTTCCTTGGCAACTCCGTGACTCCACCTATACCCTCAAAATGGTGACCTGTCCAATGCAAGGAGTATTATCACCTTTAAGATACTCTCTGTGTGGAGTCAGAGTTATTTCACTACATTATCTTTTAGAAGGGTGACGATGGTCATCAATACAATTATCAGGTGTGAAGGTCAGACCCAGATGCAGACAACGTTGAATTAACAATGGTTTAATAATCCAACAGGGACAGGCAACAGACAGGTCAAGGCAGGCAGGGGTCAGTAAACCAGAGGTGGGGCAACGGTACCGGACGGCAGGCAGGCTCAGGGTCGGCAGAGGTCAATAATCCAGAGGTGGGGCAACGGTACCGGACGGCAGGCAGGCTCAGGCAGAGTGGTCAGGCAGGTGGGCTCAGAGTCAGGACAGGCAAGGGTCAAAACCAGGAGGGCGAGGAAAAAGAGAGACTGGGAAATGCAGGTGCTGAATACAAAAACACTGGTTGACTTGACAAACAAAGATGAACTGGCAACAGACAAACAGAACAGGTATAAACACGCAGGAGATAACGGGGAAGATGGGCGACACCTGGAGGGGGGCGGAGACAATCACAAAGACAGGTGAAACAGATTAGGTTGTGACAGTACCCCCCCCCCCCCCCAGAGGCTCCACTTGGCATCCTACCTGGGCGCATACCAGGTTAACCGGGGTGCCGGCGGTGGAAGTCGGTGATGAGGGCCGGGTCCAGGATGTCTCTAGCGGGGACCCAGCACCTCTCCTCTGGGCCGTAACCCTCCCAGTCTACCAGGTACTGGAAACCCCTGCCCCCCGTGGTCGAACACTGAGGAGGCGTCTCGCCCGGTATGCCGGATGGCCATCAATGACACGGGGAGGAGGAGTGGGCCTGGAAACAGAAGACAAAGAGCTGTGAGACGGGTTTAATCCTGGACACATGGAATGTAGGGAGAATACGGAGGGTACGGGGTATCACAAGACTAACAGCAGTGGGTATAATGAATATAGAGATGGAGAATGGGCCAATGAAACGGGGGGAAAGTTTACGGGACTCCACCCAGAGGGGCAGGTCCCGGGCGGAGAGCCAGATCCTTTGCCTTAATCTGCTCCTGGGACTCTATACTACTATGGCTGACCCTGTAAAACAACACATTTCACTGCACCTGTCTGGTGTATCTGACAATAAACCTAAATCATTTTGTTGTTTATATAGATTTATCAGAAGAGACAGGACCAGTGAAAGACGATGATACGTGCATGATGTTGCCCAAGAGGCCAATTCAATCTACAGTCATACTGGGTCTCAACTCACTGCCTCAAGGCCCAAGAGGACCTGAGTGTGAGGATAACTGGTTCACTGTTAAGCCCTTAACAGATAGAAAATCTACTTTGCCATTCATACTCAGAGAGCTTCAGGGTAATGAACTTTACCATTCATACTCAGAGAGCTTCAGGGTAATGAACTGTACCATTCATACTCAGAGGAGCTTCAGGATAATGAACTGTACCATTCATACTCAGAGAGCTTCAGGGTAATGAACTTTACCCTTCATACTCAGAGAGCTTCAGGGTAATGAACTGTACCATTCATACTCAGAGGAGCTTCAGGATAATGAACTGTACCATTCATACTCAGAGAGCTTCAGGGTAATGAACTGTACCATTCATACTCAGAGGAGCTTCAGGATAATGAACTTTACCATTCATACTCAGAGAGATTCAGGATAATGAACTGTACCATTCATACTCAGAGAGCTTCAGGGTAATGAACTTTACCCTTCATACTCAGAGAGCTTCAGGGTAATGAACTGTACCATTCATACTCAGAGGAGCTTCAGGATAATGAACTGTACCATTCATACTCAGAGAGCTTCAGGGTAATGAACTGTACCATTCATACTCAGAGAGCTTCAGGGTAATGAACTGTACCATTCATACTCAGAGAGCTTCAGGGGAAAGTCTGGCTCCTCATACTGGAGTTGCTAAACTACTGTGAATGTGACACCATCCAGAATTCCAGTAATGTCTGAATAGATAGTTCCAGAGTGATTTCACCAGCAGCATTGAGTGAGTGGAGAAATAGACAAACTGACCTCACATTGTGTTGGCCAGCCTAGAAACCCAGAACAAAGGCATCAGGCCCAGATCCGGCCAATCCAAAACCCCTGTGTGTGTGTAGTGTGTGACTGTGTTCGTGCACCAGCGTGTGTATGTGTGACCCAACAAGTAGGCCCGGCTCCACGTCCAGCGAACACCCAAAGCCTCCCAAGCCCCCTGGGATAGTTAAAGTGCTGTCCACACTATCCTGTCCTGTCCCTCCGTCCGGGCCTACTAAACCCACCAGCCTGACCAGAGGGCTGACTGGCCACACGGCCAAATCCACATCACACACACACACACACACACGCACGCACGCACGCACGCACACACACATACAAACTGCAGGCCACGTGGCCAAATCTCCACCAGACAGCCAGACAAAGGAACCCCTATCAGCCAGCATCAGACACACAGCCCTGCTAAAGCCCACAGAGGTAATCAGCATCTGTGGTTCAGCATCTGTGGTTCAGCATCTGTGGTTCAGCATCTGTGGTTTAGCATCTGTGGTTCAGCATCTGTGGTTCAGCATCTGTGGTTCAGCATCTGTGGTTCAGCATCTGTGGTTCAGCATCTGTGGTTTAGCATCTGTGGTTTAGCATCTGTGGTTTACTTTAGGTCCGTTCTGTTTACGTGTCTCTGTATGTCATGTCAGGTTATAGTGATGGTTATATGGTTATATGGTTATATGGTTATATGGTTGTATGGTTGTATGGTTGTATGGTTGTATGGTTGTATGGTTATATGGTTATATGGTTATATGGTTATATGGTTATATGGTTGTATGGTTATATGGTTATATGGTTATATGGTTGTATGGTTGTATGGTTGTATGGTTGTATGGTTGTATGGTTGTATGGTTGTATGGTTGTATGGTTGTATGGTTGTATGGTTATATGGTTATATGGTTGTATGGTTGTATGGTTGTATGGTTGTATGGTTGTATGGTTGTATGGTTGTATGGTTATATGGTTATATGGTTATATGGTTGTATGGTTGTATGGTTGTATGGTTGTATGGTTATATGGTTATATGGTTATATGGTTGTATGGTTGTATGGTTGTATGGTTGTATGGTTGTATGGTTGTATGGTTATATGGTTATATGGTTGTATGGTTGTATGGTTGTATGGTTGTATGGTTGTATGGTTATATGGTTGTATGGTTATATGGTTATATGGTTATATGGTTGTATGGTTGTATGGTTATATGGTTATATGGTTATATGGTGCCTTGGAGACATTGTGACACCTGTAGCCTTGGAGACATTTTGACACCTGTAGCCTTGGAGACATTGTGACACCTGTAGCCTTGGAGACATTGTGACACCTGTAGCCTTGGAGACATTGTGACACCTGTAGCCTTGGAGACATTGTGACACCTGTAGCCTTGGAGACATTGTGACACCTGTAGCCTTGGAGACATTTTGACACCTGTAGCCTTGGAGACATTGTGACACCTGTAGCCTTGGAGACATTGTGACACCTGTAGCCTTGGAGACATTGTGACACCTTGGAGACATTGTGACACCTGTAGCCTTGGAGACATTGTGACACCTGTAGCCTTGGAGACATTGTGACACCTGTAGCCTTGGAGACATTGTGACACCTGTAAGCCTTGGAGACATTGTGACACCTGTAGCCTTGGAGACATTTTGACACCTGTAGCCTTGGAGACATTGTGACACCTGTAGCCTTGGAGACATTGTGACACCTGTAGCCTTGGAGACATTGTGACACCTGTAGCCTTGGAGACATTGTGACACCTGTAGCCTTGACTTGACACCTGTAGCCTTGGAGACATTTTGACACCTGTAGCCTTGGAGACATTGTGACACCTGTAGCCTTGGAGACATTGTGACACCTGTAGCCTTGGAGACATTGTGACACCTGTAAGCCTTGGAGACATTGTGACACCTGTAGCCTTGGAGACATTGTGACACCTGTAGCCTTGGAGACATTTTGACACCTGTAGCCTTGGAGACATTTTGACACCTGTAGCCTTGGAGACATTGTGACACCTGTAGCCTTGGAGACATTGTGGCACCTGTAGCCTTGGAGACATTGTGACACCTGTAAGCCTTGGAGACATTTTGACACCTGTAGCCTTGGAGACATTTTGACACCTGTAGCCTTGGAGACATTGTGACACCTGTAGCCTTGGAGACATTGTGACACCTGTAGCCTTGGAGACATTGTGACACCTGTAGCCTTGGAGACATTGTGACACCTGTAGCCTTGGAGACATTGTGACACCTGTAGCCTTGGAGACATTGTGACACCTGTAGCCTTGGAGACATTTTGACACCTGTAGCCTTGGAGACATTGTGACACCTGTAGCCTTGGAGACATTGTGACACCTGTAGCCTTGGAGACATTGTGACACCTGTAGCCTTGGAGACATTGTGACACCTGTAAGCCTTGGAGACATTGTGACACCTGTAGCCTTGGAGACATTGTGATACCTGTAGCCTTGGAGACATTTTGACACCTGTAGCCTTGGATACATTTATATTCCTGTAGCCTTGGAGACATTGTGACACCTGTAGCCTTGGAGACATTGTGGCACCTGTAGCCTTGGAGACATTTTGACACCTGTAGCCTTGGAAACATTGTGACACCTGTAGCCGTGGAGACATTGTGACACCTGTAGCCTTGGAGACATTGTGACACCTGTAGCCGTGGAGACATTGTGACACCTGTAGCCTTGGAGATTGTGACACCTGTAGCCTTGGAGACATTGTGACACCTGTAGCCTTGGAGACATTGTGACACCTGTAGCCTTGGAGACATTGTGACACCTGTAGCCTTGGAGACATTGTGACACCTGTAGCCTTGGAGACATTTTGACACCTGTAGCCTTGGAGACATTGTCACACCTGTAGCCTTGGAGACATTGTGACAGCTGCAGGTGTTCCTGTCACAGCCACGCCTTACACAGGTATGAGAGGGGAGGGGGAGGGTGTGTTTGTGTGTGTGTGTGTATGTGTTTGTGTGTGTGTGTGTATGTGTGTGTGTGTGTGTGTGTGTGTGTGTGTGTGTGTGTGTGTGTGTGTGTATATATACCTGCAAACCTGCTTGACTGGATTTGCGCCCTGGCATATGCCGACCTACTCCCTCCTTCCCCTCCTCCCTCATCCCTCCGTTTTTGCATTCTAATACAGGGCAGGGCAGGTGTACTCTGCTCTCTCTCTCTGCCACCACACCCCTATACACCTTACTCCACTACAAAGCAGAGAGAAGAGCAAGGTCCCCTTGAATCCTGTGAGTCACCACACACACACACACACACACACACACACACACACACACACACACACACACACACACACACACACACACACACACACACACACACACACACACACACACAGCTCTGGGGCAACAAATAACTGGCTTTAATTCACTGACCGTCATTTGATTCACAATGACTGCCATTGTCAAGAGGGTGTTTGCTAAAGACAGAGAGAGCCCTGGTTGAATGGTTTTAACAAGACCAGACCCTGGTTGAATGGTCTTAACAAGACCAGAGCCCTGGTTGAATGGTTTTAACAAGACCAGAGCCCTGGTTGAATGGTCTTAACAAGACCAGAGCCCTGGTTGAATGGTTTTAACAAGACCAGAGCCCTGGTTGAATGGTTTTAACAAGACCAGAGCCCTGGTTGAATGGTTTTAACAAGACCAGAGCCCTGGTTGAATGGTTTTAACAAGACCAGAGCCCTGGTTGAATGGTCTTAACAAGACCAGAGCCCTGGTTGAATTATTTTAACAACAAGACCAGTGATCTGCACCTACAGATAAGACAGACGGATAGACCAGTGATTTGCCCCTACAGATAAGACAGACGGATAGACCAGTGATTTGCCCCTACAGATAAGACAGACGGACATGCTTCCCAAACAGAAGCATGCGTCCTTCCTGTCTTTCTCTCCCTCTCTTTCCCTTTCTCTCTACCTATATTCAAATGCCTCTCTCTCTCTTTCTCTCTCTCTTCACCTCTCTTGCTCTCTTGGAATTAGGCTGCTCTCCCAAACAGATACATGTGCATCCATCCCTCCCTCCCTCTGTTTCTCTCTCTCTCTTCATCATCTCTCTCTCTCTCTCTCTCTCTCTCTCTCTCTCTCTCTCTCTCTCTCTCTCTCTCTCTCTCCCTCTCTCTCTCTCTTGCTCTCATCTCTGTCCTCTGCTCTCTCTCCTCT
>NW_021823246.1:0-2500 GCF_901001165.1 Salmo trutta
ATGCCCCCTTGCATGATTTAATGTCATGCCCATGGGTTATATGCCCGTTTACAGATGCTAGCTACATGTCAGGCTAGTCTGGTGTTATATGCCCCCGTTTACAGATGCTAGCTGCATGTCAGGCTAGTCTGGTGTTATATGCCCGTTAGACAGATGCTAGCTACATGTCAGGCTAGTCTGGTGTTATATGCCCGTTTACAGATGCTAGCTACATGTCAGGCTAGTCCGGTGTTATATGCCCGTTAACAGATGCTAGCTACATGTCAGGCTAGTCTGGTGTTATATGCTCCGTTTACAGATGCTAGCTACATGTCAGGCTAGTCCGGCGTTATATGCCCGTTTACAGATGCTAGCTACATGTCAGGCTAGTCTGGTGTTATATGCCCCGTTACAGATGCTAGCTACATGTCAGGGTCTGGTGTTATATGCCCGTTTACAGATGCTAGCTACATGTCAGGCTAGTCTGGTGTTATATGCCCCGTTTACAGATGCTAGCTACATGTCAGGCTAGTCTGTGTTATATGCCCGTTTACAGATGCTAGCTACATGTCAGGCTAGTCCTGTTATATGCCCCGTTTACAGATGCTAGCTACATGTCAGGCTAGTCTGGTGTTATGCCCCGTTTACAGATGCTAGCTACATGTCAGGCTAGTCTGGTGTTCTATGCTTTATGACACTACATTTTACTCACATAAGCAAACGTGTCTCTTTTTGAATTGCAACAGCTAGAGCCTGAACAGCTAGAGCCTGAACAGCTAGAGCCTGAACAGCTAGAGCCTGAGCAGCTAGAGCCTGGGCAGCTAGAGCCTGGGCAGCTAGACCTGGGCAGCTAGCCTGGGCAGCTAGAGCCTGGACAGCTAGAGCCTGAACAGCTAGAGCCTGAACAGCTAGAGCCTGAACACTAGAGCCTGGGCAGCTAGAGCCTGGGCCTAGAGCCTGGGCAGCTAGAGCCTGGGCAGCTAGAGCCTGGGCAGCTAGAGCCTGAACAGCTAGAGCCTGAACAGCTAGAGCCTGAACAGCTAGCGCCGGAACAGCTAGCGCCGGAACTGCTGTTACTACTCAGGAGAAGAGAAAAGACTGAGAAAACGGCCAGTTCATCCACTGAACACGACAAGAGGCTAAAACCAACTGGGTGATTGGTCCACGCTAATACAAAGTGGGTGATTGGTCCACGCTAAAACAAAGTGGGTGATTGGTCCACGCTAATACAAAGTGGGTGATTGGTCACACTAATATAAACTGGGTGATTGGTCACACTAATATAAACTGGGTGATTGGTCACACTAATATAAACTGGGTGATTGGTCACACTAATATAAACTGGGTGATTGGTCACACTAATATAAACTGGGTGATTGGTCCACTAATAAACTGGGTGATTGGTCACTAATCAACTTGTGTAAGGAAAACTTGTATTATTTTTGATGGAGTGGGGGTAAAAAGGTACTTCTGCATTGAAAAGCAGACCAAATGAACGGTAAGTAATACAATTAAAAAAGTTGTCAAAGACTCCAGTCACCCAAGTCAGACTGTTCTCTCTGCTACCGCACTGCAAGCGGTAC
The DNA here is from genome assembly GCF_901001165.1 of Salmo trutta. Classification (NCBI taxonomy): domain Eukaryota; kingdom Metazoa; phylum Chordata; class Actinopteri; order Salmoniformes; family Salmonidae; genus Salmo; species Salmo trutta. The sequence goes on from NW_021823246.1 coordinate 1,563, forward strand.
CGGAGCGCCAAGTCTAGGACCCAAAGGCTCCTTAACAGCTTCTATCCCCCCAAGTCAGACTGTTCTCTCTGCTACCACACTGCAAGCGGTACCGGAGCGCCAAGTCTAGGACCCAAAGGCTCCTTAACAGCTTCTACCCCCCAAGTCAGACTGTTCTCTCTGCTACCACACTGCAAGCGGTACCGGAGCGCCAAGTCTAGGACCCAAAGGCTCCTTAACAGCTTCTACCCCCAAGCCATAAAACTGCTGAACATCTAAACTAATAAAATGGCCACCAGGACTATTTACATTTCGGCACCAATAAAACTGTCACTGACTCACCCATGGATTGATGTTTCAGCATCGTATCAACAAAGAGTTCGCAGTTTGACGAGCCACGTGTGACATGGACGCGCAGTTACAAGGGAGAGGCTGAACTGGGTTCAGTCAGTCATCCTGTTGATGCCTAGTTAAAACTTGGACGTATCAAGGTGCTGTATCAGGGTGCTGTATCAGGGTGCTGTATCAAGGTGCTGTATCAAGGTGCTGTATCAAGGTGCTGTATCAAGGTGCTGTATCAAGGTGCTGTATCAGGGTGCTGTTTCAGGGTGCTGTATCAGGGTGCTGTATCAAGGTGCTGTATCAAGGTGCTGTATCAAGGTGCTGTATCAGGGTGCTGTATCAGGGTGCTGTATCAGGGTGCTGTATCAAGGTGCTTGCTGATGCGAGTTGCTTCCCACCGGGCAGTTGCATCACGTCCCCGGAAGTAGCTAACGTGGCCGATTTGTTCCATCCCCCTTCATGTTATTTTGAGTAGGATAGCAGCCACACTAGAAATAACGTGGAATATTGGTAGTAAACATCTGGATGTGACCGTGATCCAGTCTACAGCTCAATGGGGAGAGTTTGAGCTGCTATCCGTAACACAACAGGGCCCAGTGCCCTTCGCTCCCCGCTTG
>NW_021823246.1:7500-42500 GCF_901001165.1 Salmo trutta
CGGCTTGACTCTGTTCTGAACAACCGCTAACTGCCGGGTCTTACCTGGCTTGTTTGATCAAACTCTCTGTTCCTGCTGAATACATCGTAGCCGTCCAAACAATTTGTAAATTGTCCGCTCGGGAAACATGTCCGACTGACAATCACGTGAATCCTCCTCTAGTTCCGCGTTGTCAGCGAGTCTGCCCCGTTAATGACGTATTTCATTACGCTGTAGTTTTAACCAGTATTTAACGAGGCAAGTCAGAACAAATACTTATTTACAATGACGGTCTACCCCGGGAAAAACCGGATGGCGGCTGGGTCAATTGTGCGCCGCCCTATGGGGACTCCCAATCATGGCCGGATGTGATACAGCCTGGATTTGAACCAGGGACTGTAGTAATGCCTCTTGCACTGAGATGCAGTGCCTTAGACCGCTGCGCCCACTCGGCCATCTTCACGGACGTGGTCACTGGTCCAGGGACATCATAGAAAATCCAATATGGCTGCCAACGAATACAAAAATATATATATTATTTTGTATTATTATTTTATTAACATCAAATCAATACAAAAAGTATATGGGGAACACAAGTATATATAAAGAATATACAAAGGACATTTGGGCTAATAGGGGAACCAATATCACATTACACACGGACCTTAAATGGGGCACATTGATAATTCTAACAGCTTTTTAGTCACCAGAGTATTTCATTCTTAAAATAAATGTTCAATTTATTTTTGCAAGGTAATAAAATGTTTTGTTTGTAAATGTACAGTTGTGAATATGAATTTGGTCAAAAGAATAATGAAATGAATTACATAAATAGTTTTCAACTTCTTTCTATAATAAGTAAAGAATCCCTGCAGTACATCTCTCCATAATATAATAAGGATCAGCCCCCTTTTTTTCAATTTCCTCCTAAAATGACCCAAATCTAACTTCCTGTATTCAGGCCCGAAGCAAGGATATGCATATTCTTGGTACCATTTGAAAGGAAACACTTTGAAGTTTGTGGAAATGTGAAAGGATGTAGTAGAATATAACACATTAGATCTGATAAAAGATATACAAAAAAAAAAACTGTTCTTTTGTAAAAAAAATGTTGTACCATCATCTTTGAAATGCCCCCCTGTAGCTCAGCTGGTAGAGCATGGTGTTTGCAACGCCAGGGTTGTGGGTTCGATTCCCACAGGGGCCAGCACAGAAAAAAATCTATGAATGTATGGAAATGTATGCATTCACTACTGTAGTCGCTCTGAATAACAGCGTCTGCTAAATGACTAAAATGTGAAATGCAAGATAAAGGGCCATATTCCAGCCCAGGTGCAATTAGATTCTGGCCACTAGATGGCAGCAGTGTATGTGCAAAGTTTTAGACTGATCCAATGAACCCTTGTATTTCTGTTCAAAATGTTGTATCAATTACTGGCCAAATATTTGTTTATTAATAACTTTTCACGTTCAAAATTCTGCACTCTCTTCAAACAATAGCATGGTATTATTTCACTGTAAACAGCTACTGTAAATTGGACAGTACGGTCAGTTAAAAAGAATTTATGCTTTCTGCCCATATCAGATATGTCTTTGTCCTGGTAAATTTTCTTGTTACTTACAATCTCATGCTAATCGCATTAGCCTTTGTTGGCTCACGTCCCCGTGGAAGGAACACCGATCCCGAATACGTTTTAATGGACAATTCTGTCAACTGGCAAGTTTTAACTGTCTTGTGCAACTTTAATTGACACAATACTTGTTAGAGATGACCTGCAGGATCAATACCTGTTAGTAAAGGTGATGACCTGCAGGATCAATACCTGTTAGAGATGACCTGCAGGATCAATACCTGTTAGAGATGACCTGTAGGATCAATACCTGTTAGAGATGACCTGTAGGATCAATACCTGTTAGAGATGACCTGCTGGATCAATACCTGTTCGAGATGACCTGCAGGATCAATACCTGTTAGATGACCTGCAGATCAATACCTTAGATGACCTGCAGGATCAATACCTTAGAGATGGACCTGCAGGATCAATACCTGTTAGAGATGACCTGCAGGATCAATACCGTTAGAGGAATGACCTGTAGATGACCTAGGATCAATACCTGTTAGAGATGACCTGCTGGATCAATACCTGATAGAGATGACCTGCAGGATCAATGCCTGTTAGAGATGAGATACCTGTAGATCAATACCTGTTAGTAAAGGTGATGACCTGCAGGATCAATACCTGTAGAGGATGATCTGTAGGATCAATACCTGTTAGAGATGACCTGCAGGATCAATACCTGGTAGGAGATGACCTGTAGGATCAATACCTGTTAGAGATGACCTGTAGGATCAATACCTGTTAGAGGATGACCTGTAGGATCAATACCTGTTAGAGATGAACCTGTAGGATCAATACCTGTTAGAGATGACCTGCAGGATCAATACCGTTAGAGATGACCTGTAGGATCAATACCTGTTAGAGATGACCTGTAGGATCAATACCTGTAGAGATGACCTGCAGATCAATACCTGTAGAGATGACCTGTAGGATCAATACCTGTTAGAGATGACCTGTAGGATCAATACCTGTTAGAGAATGACCTGCTGGATCAATACCTGATAGAGATGACTGTAGGATCAATACCTGTTAGAGATGACCTGTAGGATCAATACCTGTTAGAGAGTGACCTGCAGGATCAATACTTGTTAGAGATGACCTGCAGGATCAATAACCTGTTAGTAAGGTGATGACCTGCAGGATCAATACCTGTTAGAGATGACCTGCAGGATCAATGCCTGTTAGAGATGAGATGACCTGTAGGATCACTACCTGTTAGTAAAGGTGATGACCTGCAGGATCAATACCTGTTAGAGATGACCTGTAGGATCAATACCTGTTAGAGATGACCTGTAGATCAATACTGTTAGAGATGACCTGTAGGATCAATACCTGTTAGAGATGACCTGTAGGATCAATACCTGTTAGAGATGACCTGTAGGATCAATACCTGTTAGAGATGAACCTGTAGGATCAATACCTGTTAGAGATGAACCTGTAGGATCAATACCTGTTAGAGATGACCTGCAGGATCAATACCTGTTAGAGATGACCTGTAGGATCAATACCTGTTAGAGATGACCTGTAGGATCAATACCTGTTAGAGATGACCTGCAGGATCAATACCTGTTAGAGATGACCTGTAGGATCAATACCTGTTAGAGATGACATGTAGGATCAATACCTGTTAGAGATGACCTGTAGGATCAATACCTGTTAGAGATGACCTGCAGGATCAATACTTGTTAGAGATGACCTGCAGGATCAATACCTGTTAGTAAAGGTGATGACCTGCAGGATCAATACCTGTTAGAGATGACCTGCAGGATCAATACCTGTTAGAGATGGCCTGCAGGATCAATACCTGTTAGAGATGAACCTGCAGGATCAATACCTGTTAACAAGGTGTCAGCTAGAGATGAGGTGCAGATTTCCATGGTTACCAAAACGTCAGGCCAGGGTCAGCCTCCATGGTTACCAAAACGTCACGCCAGGGTCAGCCTCCATGGTTACCAAAACGTCAGGCCAGGAGGGTCAGCCTCCATGGTTACCAAAACGTCAGGCCATGGTCAGCCTCCATGGTTACCAAAACGTCAGGCCAGGGTCAGCCTCCATGGTTACCAAAACGTCAGGCCAGGAGGGTCAGCCTCCATGGTTACCAAAACATCAGGCCATGGTCAGCCTCCATGGTTACCAAAACATCAGGCCAGGGTCAGCCTCCATGGTTACCAAAACGTCAGGCCAGGAGGGTCAGCCTCCATGGTTACCAAAACGTCAGGCCAGGGTCGGCCTCCATGGTTACCAAAACGTCAGGCCAGGAGGGCCAGCCTCCATGGTTACCAAAACATCAGGCCAGGGTCAGCCTCCATGGTTACCATCGCCAGGGTCAGCCTCCATGGTTACCAAAACGTCAGGCCAGGGTCAGTCTCCATGGTTACCATCGCCAGGGTAAACACAGCGTAGCCTAGTGGTTAGAGCGTTGGACTAGTAACTGAACGTTCGAATCCCTGAGCTGACAAGGTACAAATCTGTCGTTCTGCCCCCTGAACAAGGCATTTAACCCACTGTTCCCCAGTAGGCCGTCATTGAAAATAAGAAATTGTTCTTAACTGACTTGTCTAGTTAAATAAAGGATAAATAAATAAAACATTAAAGTGTTTCTTAAATCCCTATGGGAGAAATGAATGGTGGAAAAACCATTGTAACCATTTCCCTGTTTGTCTGCTAGGTTTTATGGGTAGATTATGGAGCCACTGCAGGGCCTCAGTGGGCTCGCCACGATGACGTCACAGTCTATGCAAAACGGAACGAGGTAGAGCCAAACTACCCTCCGCAGGGTCCCTTCCAGATCCGCTGAATAGACTGGGGAGTCTAGAGAGAGCTGTAACTTCTGAACCAAACTTCATGTCAAATGGAAATGGTGACAAATATGGGAAATAAAATTTAAGAACAATTGATTCTCTCTCTCTCTCTCTCTCTCTCTCCCCCTCCCTCTATTTCTCTCTCTCTACCTCTCTCTCTCTGTCTCTGTCTCTCTCTCTCTCTCCCTCCCGTCTCTCTCTGTCTCTCTATTCCTCTCTCTCTCTCTCTCTCTCTCTCTCTCTCTCTCTCTCTCTCTCTCCCCCTCCCTCTATTTCTCTCTCTCTCTCTCTCTCTCTCCCCCTCCCCCTATTCCTCTCTCTCTCTCTCTCTCTCTCTCTCTCTCTCTCTCTCTCTCCCCTCCCCCCTCTCTCTATCTCAGTTCAAAGGGGCGTTATTGGTTCTTTCACACCCTGCCGCTCAGCGTGATGCACTTGTTATTTTCACCCTCACCCCGCCCCGCTCTTTCTGTGTCTGTGGCAGGTGACATTTCGGTTAGTATGAATTCACTTCTCAGTCCAGCTGATCTGTCCTCAGATAAACATCAGTTTGCTTAGAATGGAGTAAACCTCTCTCTCTCACCCTCTAATCTCTCTCTCTCTCTCTCCTTCTCTCTCTCTCTCTCTCTCTCTCTCGTCTCTCTCTCTCTCTCCTCTCTCTCTCTCTCTCTCTCTCTCTCTCCTCTCTGTCTCTCTCTCTCTCTCTCTCTCTCTGTCTCTCTCTGTCTCTCTCTGTCTCTCTCTCTACACCTCTCTCTCTCTCTCTCTCTCTCTCTCTCTCAGAGCAGCATTAGATGCATGGGTGTCAGCGACTCTCTACAGTCAGTTCGTCGTCTTTGTCAGGTAAATAACTTTCATTCATTTATGTTTTCAACTGCTAAGCAACAGCTGGGTAACGATGTAATGATTTAAATAGTTTAATTATCTAATAGTAATGTGTCTCAGTTTAACCAAAACGATGGAGAGGAGAGAGAGAAACAGAGAGATAGTGAACTGGAGGACTATCTGCTGGTTTTGCATTTTAGTCATTTAGCAGACGCTCTTATTCAGAGCGACGTACAGAAGTGAATGCATACATTTCATTTCATGCATTTTAAAAAAACATTTTTTTGCACTGGCCCCCCCCCCCGTGGGAATCGAACCCACAACCCTGGCATTGTAAACACCATGCTCTACCAACTGAGCCACGGGGAAGGCCAGTATGTATAACACACCATGCTGGTGTTGTAAACACCATGCTGGCGTTGTAAACACCATGCTGGCGTTGTAAACACCATGCTCTACCAACTGAACCACAGGGAAAGCCAGTATATATAACACACCATGCTGGCGTTGTAAACACCATGCTGGCGTTGTAAACACCATGCTCTACCAACTGAACCACAGGGAAAGCCAGTATATATAACACACCATGCTGGCGTTGCTCTACCAACTGAGCCACAGGGAAGGCCAGTATGTATAACACACCATGCTGGCGTTGCTCTACCAACTGAACCACAGGGAAGGCCAGTATATATAACACACCATGCTGGCGTTGCTCTACCAACTGAACCACAGGGAAGGCCAGTATGTATAACACACCATGCTGGCGTTGCTCTACCAACTGAACCACAGGGAAGGCCAGTATGTATAACACCACCATGCTGGCGTTGCTCTACCAACTGAACCACAGGGAAGGCCAGTATGTATAACACACCATGCTGGCGTTGCTCTACCAACTGAACCACAGGAAGGCCAGTATGTATAACACACCATGCTGGCGTTGCTCTACCAACTGAACCACAGGGAAGGCCAGTATGTATAACACACCATGCTGGCGTTGCTTCTACCAACTGAACCCCAAGGGAAGGCCAGTATATATAACACACCATGCTGGCGTTGCTCTACCAACTGCACCACAGGGAAGGCCAGTATATATAACACACCATGCTGGCGTTGCTCTACCAACTGACCACAGGGAAGGCCAGTATATATAACACACCATGCTGGCGTTGCTCTACCAACTGAGCCACAGGGAAGGCCCAGTATATATAACACACCATGCTGGCGTTGCTCTACCAACTGAACCACAGGAAGGCCAGTATATATAAACACACCATGCTGGCGTTGCTCTACCAACTGAACCACAGGGAAGGCCAGTATATATAACACACCCTGCTGGCGTTGCTCTACCAACTGAACCACAGGGAAGGCCAGTATATTTATAACACACCATGCTGGCGTTGCTCTACAACTGAACCACAGGGAAGGCCAGTATATATAACACACCATGCTGGCGTTGACTCTACCACTGAACCACAGGGAAGGCCAGTATATATAAACACCCATGCTGGCGTTGCTCTACCAACTGAACCACAGGGAAGGCCAGTATATATAAACACACCATGCTGGCGTTGCTCTATCAACTGAACCACAGGGAAGGCCAGTATATTATAACACACCATGCTGGCGTTGCTCTACCAACTGAACACAGGGAAGGCCAGTATATATAACACACCATGCTGGCGTTGCTCTACCAATGAACCACAGGGAAGGCCAGTATATATAAACACCCATGCTGGCGTTGCTCTACCAACTGAGCCACAGGGAAAGGCCAGTATGTATAACACACCATGCTGGCGTTGCTCTTCCAACCTGAACCACAGGGAAGGCCAGTATGTATAACACACCATGCTGGCATTGCTCTACCAACTGAACCACAGGGAAGGCCAGTATATATAACACACCATGCTGGCGTTGCTCTACCAACTGAAGGCCCATTCAGGTTTTCTACATGTTCAGTGAAAGTTCCAAAGTGATACTAATACTGAGTCAGTATAGTACAGTACTGTAAGTATATAGTACATAGTCAGTACAGTACAGTACTGTAAGTATATAGTACATACAGTCAGTATAGTACAGTGTAGTACTGTACAGTAAGTATATAGTACATGCAGTCAGTACAGTATAGTATAGTACAGTACAGTAAGTATATAGTACATACAGTCAGTATAGTACATTGTAGTACTGTACAGTAAGTATATAGTACATGCAGTCAGTACAGTATAGTATAGTACATACAGTCAGTATATAGTATATACAGTTAGTATATTGTAGTATAGTATATAGTTAGTATATACAGCCAGTATAGTACAGTAAGCACATAGTATATACAGTCAGTATAGTACAGTACAGTAAGTATATAGTATATACAGTCAGTATAGTACAGTATAGTATAGTACAGTAAGTATATAGTATATACAGTCAGTATAGTACAGTATAGTATAGTACAGTAAGTATATAGTATATACAGTAAGTATAGTACAGTAAGTATACGGTGTATACAGTCAGTATAGGACAGTACGATATAGTACAGTAAGTATATAGTATATACAGTCAGAATAGTATAGTACAGTATAGTACAGTAAGTATACAGTGTATACAGTCAGTATAGTATAGTATAGTACAGTAAGTATATAATATATACAGTCAGTCAGTATAGTACAGTATAGTACAGTAAGTATATAGTATATACAGTCAGTATAGTACAGTATAGTATAGTACAGTAAGTATACAGTGTATACAGTCAGTATAGTACAGTAAGTATATAGTGTATACAGTCAGTATAGTACAGTATACTATAGTACAGTAAGCACATAGTATATACAGTCAGAATAGTATAGTATAGTATAGTACAGTAAGTATATAGTATATACAGTCAGTCAGTCAGTTATAGTATAGTATAGTACAGTAAGTATATAGTGTATACAGTCAGTATAGTACAGTATAGTATAGTACAGTAAGTATATAGTGTATACAATCAGTATAGTACAGTATAGTATAGTACAGTAAGTATATAGTGTATACAGTCAGTATAGTACAGTATAGTATAGTACAGTAAGTATATAGTGTATACAGTCAGAATAGTATAGTACAGTATAGTACAGTAAAGTATATAGTGTATACAGTCAGTATTAGTACAGTATAGTATAGTACAGTAAGTATATAGTGATACAGTCAGTATAGTACAGTATAGTATAGTACAGTAAGTATATAGTGTATACAGTCAGTCAGTACAGTATAGTATAGTACAGTAAGTATATAGTGTATACAGTCAGTATAGTACAGTATAGTATAGTACAGTAAGTATATAGTGTATACAGTCAGTATAGTACAGTATAGTATAGTACAGTAAGTATATAGTGTATACAGTCAGTATAGTACAGTATAGTATAGTACAGTAAGTATATAGTGTATATAGTCAGTATAGTACAGTATAGTATAGTACAGTAAGTATATAGTGTATATAGTCAGTATAGTACAGTATCGTAGCCCTACATTCTGGCACAGAGACTCATTCGGGACTACTCCTTAGATGGGGGCTGGTTCTCCTCAGGGATGTGTTTTGTCTCCTTAGATGGGGGCTGGTTCTCCTCAGGGATGTGTTTTGTCTCCTTAGATTGGGGCTGGTTTTGTGGCTGTTGGACTTCCTGAGCCAACGGTCACAGCGAGTCAGAATAGGTCCCCACGTGTCGGACATACGCACCACCAACACAGGCTCTCCTCAGGGATGTGTTTTGTCTCCACTCCAACACAGGCTCTCCTCAGGGATGTGTTTTGTCCCCACTCCAACACCAACACAGGCTCTCCTCAGGGATGTGTTTTGGCCCCACTCCAACACAGGCTCTCCTCAGGGATGTGTTTTGTCCCCACTCCAACACCAACACAGGCTCTCCTCAGGGATGTGTTTTGTCTCCACTCCACCACCAACACAGGCTCTCCTCAGGGATGTGTTTTGTCCCCACGCCACCACCAACACAGGCTCTCCTCAGGGATGTGTTTGTCCCCACTCCAACACCAACACAGGCTCTCCTCAGGGATGTGTTTTGTCCCCACTCCAACACAGGCTCTCCTCAGGGATGTGTTTTGTCCCCACTCCACCACCAACACAGGCTCTCCTCAGGGATGTGTTTTGTCCCCACTCCACCAGCAACACAGACTCTCCTCAGGGATGTGTTTTGTCTCCACTCCACCACCAACACAGGCTCTCCTCAGGGATGTGTTTTGTCTCCACTCCACCACCAACACAGGCTCTCCTCAGGGATGTGTTTTGTCCCCACGCCACCACCAACACAGGCTCTCCTCAGGGATGTGTTTTGTCCCCACTCCAACACCAACACAGGCTCTCCTCAGGGATGTGTTTTGTCCCCACTCCAACACAGGCTCTCCTCAGGGATGTGTTTTGTCCCCACTCCACCACCAACACAGGCTCTCCTCAGGGATGTGTTTTGTCCCCACTCCACCAGCAACACAGACTCTCCTCAGGGATGTGTTTTGTCTCCACTCCACCACCAACACAGGCTCTCCTCAGGGATGTGTTTTGTCCCCACTCCACCACCAACACAGGCTCTCCTCAGGGATGTGTTTTGTCCCCACTCCACCACCAACACAGGCTCTCCTCAGGGATGTATTTTGTCCCCACTCCAACACCAACACAGGCTCTCCTCAGGGATGTGTTTTGTCTCCACTCCACCACCAACTCTCTCTGTCTCTCTCTCTCTCCCTCTCTTGTTTCTCTCCCGGTTTAACCCAGATATCATATGCCTCCAGACTTCACTGAACAATGGAGCTTTTATTATCCTCATGTTGCACCCACACACACACACACACACACACACACACACACACACACACACACACACACACACACACACACACACACACACACACACACACACACACACACACACACAGAGAGACTGTTTCCGGTCTCAGACCTGTAACATCTGAATACATTCAACAAGCCTCATTTAGAATTTATATACAGGTTCTGAATCTGCTCGGACTCTGAGTTCTGTCCCTGTTGTCATGTTATCAAGAGATTCGTAAAGTTTTGTAAATTTGTAGAAAGATTCGCAAGTAAAAATTTGATTTGAGCAGCTCTGGGGGCCGGAACTTTAACTCCTGACCAATCATTTCGCTCTACCAAAACCACAGCTATTGGCTGAATTGTACATCCATCACGTCTCAGGAAGTAGCTGAGGTCAATAAAACCAATGCCATCTCCTGGGAGGAAATCAACCCTTTTATTTGTGGACATAGATTGTTTTTGTGAAAAGGCACGACATTAGTTTGCTTATCAAGTGAAATGCAGAAAGTATTCAGACCCCCTTTTAGCCACATGTTGTTACCTTACAGCCTTATTCTAAAATGGATGAAATCAATACAACATGTTGTTACCTTACAGCCTTATTCTAAAATGGATGAAATCAATACAACATGTTTACAGCCTTATTCTAAAATGGATTAAATCAATACAACATGTTTACAGCCTTATTCTAAAATGGATGAAATCAATACAACATGTTTACAGCCTTATTCTAAAATGGATGAAATCAATACAACATGTTGTTACCTTACAGCCTTATTCCAAAATGGATGAAATCAATACAACAGCCATCAATCTACACACAATACCCCATGATGACATCACAATACCCCATGATGACATCACAATACCCCAATAATGACATCAGAATACCCCATCATGACATCACAATACCCCATGATGACATCACAATACCCCATGATGACATCACAATACCCCATGATGACATCACAATACCCCAATAATGACATCACAATACCCATTGATGACATCACAATACCCCATGATGACATCACAATACCCCATGATGACATCACAATACCCCATGATGACATCACAATACCCAATAATGACATCACAATACCCCATAATGAAGAAGTGAAAACAGGTTTTTAGACATTTTTGCAAATGTATTAAAAATAAAAACAGAAATACCTTATTTACATAAGTATTCAGACCCTGGATCATCCGTGAGATGTTTCTAGAAGTCCACCTGTGGTAAATTCAACTGATTTGGAAAGGCACACGCCTCTCTATATAAGTTCCCACAGTTGACAGTGCTTTGGGCACACAATGCAAATAGTCCGGGTACCTGTTCAGGAGTCTTATGGCTTGGGGGTGAAAACTTTTTGAGAAGCCTTTTTGTCCTAGACTTGGCACTCCGGTACCGCTTGCCATACGGTAGTAGAGAGAACAGTTTATGACTGGGGTTTATGACAATTTTCAGGGCCTTCCTCTGACACCGCCTGGTGTAGAGGTCCTGGATGGCAGGCAGTTTAGCCCCAGTGATGTACTGGGCCGTACGCACTACCCTCTGAAGTGCCTTGCGGTCGGAGGCTGAGCAGTTGCCGTACCAGGCAGTGATGTAACCGGTCAGGATGCTCTCGATGTTGCAGCTGTAGAACCTTTTGAGGATCTGAGGACCCATGCCAAATCTTTTTAGTTTCCTGAGGGGGAATAGGCTTTGTCGCGCCCTCTTCACGACTGTCTTGGTATGTTTGGACCATTCTAGTTTGTTGGTGATGTGGACACCAAGGAACTTGAAGCTCTCAACCTGCTCCACTACAGCCCCATCGATGAGAATGGGGGCGTACTCGGTCCTCCTTTTCATGTAGTCCATAATCATCTCCTTAGTCTTGGTTACGTTAGGCTGTCTATAGGCTGTCTCATAGTTGTCGGTGATCACTGTTGTGTCATCGGCAAACTTAATGATGGTGTTGGAGTCATGCCTGGCCGTGCAGTCATGAGTGAACAGGGAGTACAGGAGGCGACTGAGCACGCACCCCTGAGGGACCCCCGTGTTGAGGATCAGCGCGGCAGATGTGTTGTTACCTACCATTACCACCTGGGGGCGGCCCGTCAGGAAGTCCAGGATCCAGTTACAGAGGGAGGTGTTTAGTCCCAGGGTCCTTAGCTTAGTGATGAGCTTTGTGGGCACTATGGTGTTGAACACTAAGCTGTAGTCAATGAACAGCATTCTCACACAGGTGTTCCTTTTGTCCAGGTGTGAAAGGGCAGTGTGGAGTGCAATAGAGATTGCATCATCTGTGGATCTGTTGGGGCGGTATGCGAATTGGAGTGGGTCTAGGGTTTCTGGCTTTGTTGAATATTTTCTTTCTTGTTGACCCGACCGTGGGACAGACTAAGTTTGTTCCCACACTCAGGACTTTGACTCTATGTAGGTTACAAATACTTTTTTTTAAATCAGGAATCAAGGTAAGACCCAAGTGCAGACTGTGTGAAGTAACAATGTTTATTGTAACCACCGGGGCAGGCAAACTCAGGGTCAGGTCAGGCCGGGGTCGATAATCCAGAGTAGAGGTCAAGGTACAGGACGGCAGACAGACTCAGGGTCAGGTCAGGCCGGGATCGATAATCCAGAGTAGAGGTCAAGGTACAGGATGGCAGACAGCAGGTCAGGCTGGGGTCGATAACCCAGAGTAGAGGTCAAGGTACAGGACGGCAGACAGACTCAGGGTCAGGTCAGGCCGGGGTCGATAATCCAGAGTAGAGGCCAAGATACAGGACGGCAGACAGCAGGTCAGGCTGGGGTCGATAATCCAGAGTAGAGGTCAAGGTACAGGACGGCAGACAGACTCAGGGTCAGAGACAAGCAGTGGTCAGGCAGGAGGGTACAGGTATAAGTCCCATTCTGTTAAAGGTCCCCAAAGCACACACCTCCATTGGTCTTTTCAGTTCGCTGCAGCCAGCGACCGGAATGAGCTGCAACAAACACTCAAACACTCACATTTATTTTTATTTTTTATCCCAGCCCCCGTCTCCGCAGGAGGCCTTTTCGGTAGGTCGTCAATGTAAATAAGAATTTGTTCTTAACTGACTTGCCTAGTAAAATTATTATTTTTTAAAATGCCAGAGCTGAGGATGATGTTAAAGCGTTTAAGTCTATCTCTCTCCCTTTTCCTTTTTCTCTCTCTCCCTCTCTCTCCCTCCCTCTCTCTCCCTCTCTCTCTCCCTCTCTCTCTCTCTCTCTCTCCCTATTTCTCTCTCTCCCTCTCTCTCTCTCTCCCTCTCTATCTCTCCCTCTCTCTCTCTCTCCCCTTCTCTCTCCCTCTCTCTCTCCCTCTCTCTCTCTCTCCCTCTCTCTTTCCCTCTCTCTCTCCCTCTCTCTCTCTCTCCCTCTCTCTCTCCCTCTCTCTCCCTCTCTCTTTCCCTCTCTCTCCATCTATGTCCCCCGACCCTGTCCACCCCCTCTCTTTCTTTCTATCTCTCGCTGAAGAGAGGGAGGAAGCTCCCCTGTCTAATCTGATATCTAACCCTACACTAGTCCTGCAGAGTTACAGGCTTTAGTTCTAACGCTGCAGTAGTCCTGGAGAGTTACAGGCTTTAGTTCTAACCCTGCACTAGTCCTGGAGAGTTACAGGCTTTAGTTCTAACCCTGCACTAGTCCTGGAGAGTTACAGGCTTTAGTTCTAACCCTGCACTAGTCCTGGAGAGTTACAGGCTTTAGTTCTAACCCTGCACTAGTCCTGCAGAGTTACAGGCTTTAGTTCTAACGCTGCAGTAGTCCTGGAGAGTTACAGGCTTTAGTTCTAACCCTGCACTAGTCCTACAGAGTTACAGGCTTTAGTTCTAACCCTGCACTAGTCCTACAGAGTTACAGGCTTTAGTTCTAACCCTGCACTAGTCCTGGAGAGTTACAGGCTTTAGTTCTAACCCTGCACTAGTCCTGGAGAGTTACAGGCTTTAGTTCTAACCCTGCACTAGTCCTGGAGAGTTACAGGCTTTAGTTCTAACCCTGCACTAGTCCTGGAGAGTTACAGGCTTTAGTTCTAACCCTGCACTAGTCCTACAGAGTTACAGGCTTTAGTTCTAACCCTGCACTAGTCCTGGAGAGTTACAGGCTTTAGTTCTAACCCTGCACTAGTCCTACAGAGTTACAGGCTTTAGTTCTAACCCTGCACTAGTCCTGGAGAGTTACAGGCTTTAGTTCTAACCCTGCACTAGTCCTACAGAGTTACAGGGCTTTAGTTCTAACCCTGCACTAGTCCTGGAGAGTTACAGGCTTTAGTTCTAACCCTGCACTAGTCCTGGAGAGTTACAGGCTTTAGTTCTAACCCTGCACTAGTCCTACAGAGTTACAGGCTTTAGTTCTAACCCTGCACTAGTCCTGGAGAGTTACAGGCTTTAGTTCTAACCCTGCACTAGTCCTACAGAGTTACAGGCTTTAGTTCTAACCCTGCACTAGTCCTACAGAGTTACAGGCTTTAGTTCTAACCCTGCACTAGTCCTACAGAGTTACAGGCTTTAGTTCTAACCCTGCACTAGTCCAGGAGAGTTACAGGCTTTAGTTCTAACCCTGCACTAGTCCTGGAGAGTTACAGGCTTTAGTTCTAACCCTGCACTAGTCCTGGAGAGTTACAGGCTTTAGTTCTAACCCTGCACTAGTCCTGGAGAGTTACAGGCTTTAGTTCTAACCCTGCACTAGTCCTACAGAGTTACAGGCTTTAGTTCTAACCCTGCACTAGTCCTACAGAGTTACAGGCTTTAGTTCTAACCCTGCACTAGTCCTACAGAGTTACAGGCTTTAGTTCTAACCCTGCACTAGTCCTACAGAGTTACAGGCTTTAGTTCTAACCCTGCACTAGTCCTGGAGAGTTACAGGCTTTAGTTCTAACCCTGCACTAGTCCTACAGAGTTACAGGCTTTAGTTCTAACCCTGCACTAGTCCTGGAGAGTTACAGGCTTTAGTTCTAACCCTGCACTAGTCCTACAGAGTTACAGGCTTTAGTTCTAACCCTGCACTAGTCCTGGAGAGTTACAGGCTTTAGTTCTAACCCTGCACTAGTCCTGGAGAGTTACAGGCTTTAGTTCTAACCCTGCACTAGTCCTACAGAGTTACAGGCTTTAGTTCTAACCCTGCACTAGTCCTGGAGAGTTACAGGCTTTAGTTCTAACCCTGCACTAGTCCTACAGAGTTACAGGCTTTAGTTCTAACCCTGCACTAGTCCTACAGAGTTACAGGCTTTAGTTCTAACCCTGCACTAGTCCTGGAGAGTTACAGGCTTTAGTTCTAACCCTGCACTAGTCCTGGAGAGTTACAGGCTTTAGTTCTAACCCTGCACTAGTCCTGGAGAGTTACAGGCTTTAGTTCTAACCCTGCACTAGTCCTGGAGAGTTACAGGCTTTAGTTCTAACCCTGCACTAGTCCTGGAGAGTTACAGGCTTTAGTTCTAACCCTGCACTAGTCCTGGAGAGTTACAGGCTTTAGTTCTAACCCTGCACTAGTCCTGGAGAGTTACAGGCTTTAGTTCTAACCCTGCACTAGTCCTGGAGAGTTACAGGCTTTAGTTCTAACCCTGCACTAGTCCTGGAGAGTTACAGGCTTTAGTTCTAACCCTGCACTAGTCCTGGAGAGTTACAGGCTTTAGTTCTAACCCTGCACTAGTCCTACAGAGTTACAGGCTTTAGTTCTAACCCTGCACTAGTCCTACAGAGTTACAGGCTTTAGTTCTAACCCTGCACTAGTCCCGGAGAGTTACAGGCTTTAGTTCTAACCCTGCACTAGTCCTGGAGAGTTACAGGCTTTAGTTCTAACCCTGCACTAGTCCTAGAGAGTTACAGGCTTTAGTTCTAACCCTGCACTAGTCCTACAGAGTTACAGGCTTTAGTTCTAACCCTGCACTAGTCCTGGAGAGTTACAGGCTTTAGTTCTAACCCTGCCCTAGTCCTGGAGAGTTACAGGCTTTAGTTCTAACCCTGCACTAGTCCTGGAGAGTTACAGGCTTTAGTTCTAACCCTGCACTAGTCCTACAGAGTTACAGGCTTTAGTTCTAACCCTGCACTAGTCCTGGAGAGTTACAGGCTTTAGTTCTAACCCTGCACTAGTCCTGGAGAGTTACAGGCTGTAGTTTTAGGTTTAGGGTTAGGGGTTGGGGTTAGGGTTGGGGTTAGGGTTTAGGTTTAGGGTTAGGGGTTAGGGTTAGCGGTTGGGGTTGGGGTTAGGGTTAGGGTTGGGGTTAGGGGTTGGGGTTGGGGTTGGGGTTAGGGTTAGGGGTTAGGGCTAGGGTTAGGGTTAGGGTTTAGGGTTAGGTTTAGGGTTTAGGGTTAGGGTTAGGGTTAGGGCTACATGCTTGACACACCTGTATTTGGGGAGTTTCTCCTATTAATCTCTGCAGATCCTCTCAACTCTGTCAGGTTTGATGGGGAGCGTCACTGCACAGCTATTTTCAGGTCTCTCCAGAGATGTTTGATCGGGTTCATGTCCGGGCTCTGGCTGGGCCACTCAAGGACATTCATAGACTTGCTCCAAAGCCAGTCCTGTATTGTCTTGACTGTGTGCTTAGGGTCGTTGTCCTGTTGGAAGGTGGACCTTCACCCCAGTCTGGGGTTCTGAGGTTTTCATCAAGGATCTCTCTGCACTTTGCTCCGTTCATCTATCCCTCGATCCTGACTAGTCTCCCAGTCCCTGCCTCTGAAAAACATCCCCCCAGCATGATGCTGTCACCACCATGCTTCACCGTAGGGATGGTGCCAGGTTTCCTCCAGACGTGACGCTTGGCATTCAGCCAAAATAGTTCAATGTTGGTTTCCTCAGACCAGAGAATCTTGTTTCTCATGGTCTGAGAGTCTTTAGGTGCCTTTTGGCAAACTCCAAGTGGGCTGTCATGTGCCTTTTACGAAGGAGTGGCTTCTGTTTGGCCACTCTACCATAAAGGCCTGATTAGTGGAGTACTGCAGAGATGGATGTCCTTCTGGAAGGTTCTCCCATCTCCACAGAGGAACTCTGGAGCTCTGTCAGAGTCACCATTGGGTTCTTGGTCACCTCCCTGACCAAGGCCCCTCCCCCGATTGCTCAGTTTGGCCGGGCGACCAGCTCTAGGAAGAGTCTTGGTGGTTCCAAACTTCTTCCATTTAAGAATGATGGAGGCCACTGTGTTCTCGGGAACCTTCAATGCTGCAGACATTTTTTGGTACCCTTCCCCAGATCTGTGCCTCGAATCCATCCTGTCTCGGAGCTCTACGGACAATGACTTTGACTTCATGGCTTCATTTGCTCGTTTTTTTTAATTTAACCTTTATTTAACCTTTATTTAACCAGGTAGGCCAGTTGAGAACAAGTTCTCATTTACAACTGCAACCTGGCCAAGATAAAGCACAGCAGTTCAACACATACAACAACACAGAGTTACACATGAAATAAAAAAAACATACAGTCAATAATACAGTAGGAAAATCTATATACAGCATGTGCAAATGAGGTAGGATAAGAGAGGTAAGGTAATAAATAGGCCATGGTGGCGAAGTAATTACAATATAGCAAATAAACACTGGAATGGTTGGATGTGCAGATGATGAACGTGCAAGTAGAGATACTGGGGTGCAAAGGAGCAAGATTAATAAATAAATACAGTATGGGGATGAGGTAGATAGATGGGCTGTATACAGATGGGCTATGTACAGGTGCAGTGATCTGTGAGCTGCTCTGACAGCTGGTGCTTAAAGTTAGTGAGGGAGATATGAGTCTGCAGCTTTAATGATTTTTGCAATTCGTTCCAGTCATTGGCAGCAGAAAACTGGAAGGAAAGGCGGCCAAAGGAGGATTTGGCTTTGGGGGTGACCAGTGAGACATACCTGCTGGAGCGCGTGCTACGGGTGGGTGCTGCTATGGTGACCAGTGAGCTGAGATAAGGGGGGACTTTACCTAGCAGGGTCTTGTAGACGACCTGGAGCCAGTGGGTTTGACGACGAGTATGAAGCGAGGGCCAGCCAACTAGAGCATACAGGTTGCAGTGGTGGGTAGTATATGGGGCTTTGGTGACAAAACGGATGGCACTGTGATAGACTGCATCCAATTTGTTGAGTAGAGTGTTGGAGGCTATTTTATAGATGACATCGCCGAAGTCGAGGATCGGTAGGATGGTCAGCCTTACTAGGGTATGTTTGGCAGCATGAGTGAAGGACGCCTTGTTGCGAAATAAGAAGCCGATTCTAGATTTGATTTTGGATTGGAGATGCTTAATGTGAGTCTGGAAGGAGAGTTTACAGTCTAGCCAGACACCTAGGTATTTGTAGTTGTCCACATATTCTAAGTCAGAGCCATCCAGAGTAGTGATGCTGGACGGACGGGCAGGTGCGGGCAGTGATTGATTGAATAGCATGCATTTAGTTTTACTTGCATTTAAGAGCAGTTGGAGGCCATGGAAGGAGAGTTGTATGGGATTGAAGCTCGTCTGGATGTTAGTTAACACAGTGTCCAAAGAAGGGCCAGAACTATACAGAATGGTGTCTTCTGCGTAGAGGTGGATCAGAGACTCACCAGCAGCAAGAGCGACATCGTTGATGTATACAGAGAAAAGAGTTGGCCTAAGAATTGAACCCTGTGGCACCCCCATAGAGACTGCCAGAGGTCCGGACAACAGGCCCTACGATTTGATACACTGAACTCTATCAGAGAAGTAGTTGGTGAACCAGGCGAGGCAGTCATTTGAGAAACCAAGGCTGTTGAGTCTGCCGATAAGAATGCGGTGATTGACAGAGTCGAAAGCCTTGGCCAGGTTGATGAAAACGGCTGCACAGTACTGTCTTTTATCGATGGCGGTTATGATATCGTTTAGGACCTTGAGCGTGGCTGAGGTGCACTCATGACCAGCTCTGAAACCAGATTGCATATTCGAAATGGATTCGAAATGGTCGGTAATCTGTTTGTTGACTTGGCTTTCAAAGACCTTAGAAAGGCAGGGTAGGATGGAAATAGGTCTATGGCAGTTTGGGTCTAGAGTGTCTCCCCTTTGAAGAGGGGGATGACCGCGGCAGCTTTCCAATCTTTGGGAATCTCAGACGATACAAAAGAGAGGTTGAACAGGCTAGTAAGAGGGGTTGCAATAATTTCGGCAGATAATTTTAAAAAGAGATGGTCCAGATTGTATAGCCCGTCTGATTTGTAGGGGTCCAGGTTTTGCAGTTTTGTTAAGAACATCAGCTATCTGGATTTGGGTGAAGGAGAAATGGGGGAGGCTTTGGCGAGTTGCTGTGGGAGTGCAGGGCTGTTGACCGGGGTAGGGGTAGCCAGGTGGAAAGCATGGCCAGCCGTAGAAAAATGCTTATTGAAATTCTCAATTATAGTGGATTTATCGGTGGTAACAGTGTTTCCTAGGCTCAGTGCAGTGGGCAGCTGGGAGGAGGTGCTCTTATTCTCCATGGACTTTACAGTGTCCCAGAACTTTTTTGAGTTTGTGCTACAGGATGCAAATTTCTGCTTGAAAAAGCTAGCCTTATCTTTCCTAACTGCCTGTGTATATTTGTTCCCAACTTCCCAGAAAAGTTGCATATGACGGGGGCTATTCGATGCTAATGCAGTACGCCACAGGATGTTTTTGTGCTGGTCAAGGGCAGTCAAGTCTGGAGAGAACCAAGGGCTATATCTGTTCCTGGTTCTAAATTTTTGAAAGGGGCATGCTTATTTAAGATGGTGAGGAAAGCACTTTAAAGAGCAACCAGGCATCCTCTACTGATGGGATGAGGTCAATATCCTTCCAGGATATCCCGGGCCAGGTCGTTTAGAAAGGCCTGCTCGCTGAAGTGTTTTAGGGAGCGTTTGATAGTGATGAGGGGTGGTCGTTTGACCGCTGACCCGTTACGGATGCAGGCAATGAGGCAGTGATCGCTGAGATCTTGGTTGAAAACAGCAGAGGTATTTGGAGGGCAAGTTGGTTAGGATGATATCTATGAGGGTGCCCGTGTTTATGGATTTGGGGTTGTACCTGGTGGGTTCATTGATAATTTGTGAGAGATTGAGGGCATCATGCTTAGATTGTAGGATGGCCGGGGTGTTAAGCATATCCCAGTTTAGGTCACCTAGCAGCACGAGCTCTGAAGATAGATGGGGGGCAATCAATTCACATATGGTGTCCAGGGCACAGCTGGGGTCTGAAGGGGGTCTATAACAAGTGGCAACGGTGAGAGACTTGTTTCTGGAAAGGTGGATTTTTAAAAGTGGAAGCTCGAATTTTTTGGATATAGACCTGAATAGTAAGACAGGACTCTGCAGGCTATCTCTGCAGTAGATTGCAACACCGCTCCCTTTGGCAGTTTTATCTTGTCGGAAAATGTTATAGTTAGGGATGGAAATTTCAGGGTTTTTGGTGGCCTTCCTAAGCCAGGATTCAGACACGGCTAGGACATCCGGGTTGGCAGAGTGTGCTAGGGCAGTGAATAAAACAAACTTAGGGAGGAGGCTTCTAATGTTAACATGCATGAAACCAAGGCTTTTACGTTTACAGAAGTCAACAAATGATAGTGCATGGGGAATGGGAGTGGAGCTAGGCACTGCAGGTCCTGGGTTAACCTCTACATCATCAGAGGAACAGAGGAGGAGTAGGATAAGGGTACGGCTAAAGGCTATAAGAACCTGGGGAATGGGAGTGGTGCTGGGGGCTGCAGGGCCTGGGTTAACCTCTACATCATCAGAGGAACAGAGGAGGAGTAGGATAAGGGTACGGCTAAAGGCTATAAGAACCTGGGTAATGGGAGTGGTGCAGGGGGCTGCAGGGCCTGGGTTAACCTCTACATCATCAGAGGAACAGAGGAGGAGTAGGATAAGGGTAAGGCTAAAGGCTATAAGAACTGGTCGTCTCGGACGTCCGGAACAGAGAGTAAAAGGAACAGATTTCTGGGCGCAGTAGAATAGATTCAAGGTATAATGTACAGACAAAGGTATGGTAGGATGTGGATACAGTGAGGGTTAACCTGTGCATAGAGTGATGATGAAAGAGATATTGTCTCTAGAAATATAATTTAAAGCAGGTGATGTCACTGCATGTGTTGTAGTGTGGAACTAAAGTTTTAAATAAGGCATATTGAGCAGGGCTAGAGGCTCTACAGGGAAATAAGGCAATAAATACTAACCAAAACAGCAATGGACAAGGCATATTGACGTTAGCGAGAGGCATGCGTAGCCGAGTGATCATAGGAGTCCAGTGAGTGGCTTCAGGCAGCTTGCGGTCCGGGGCTAGCAAGCTAACAGAAGGGCCTTGGAGGGACGTCGCGAAGGAAGAAAGTCTGTTGTGGCCCCTCGTGCTTTTACGTCGGCAGACGGATCGGTTTTCGGAACCAAGGACTTGACCCCGATAATGACATTGGATATGCGTAAACTGCAACATTTCGGGAAAATTCTCTGCATTATCTTTCACAGCAGAGCCGTTAAAGATAACAATGTACTGAGCAAATGTCAAATTGGCTTTTTTACCAAATTACCGCACGACAGACCACTCATTCACCCTGCACACCCTAATTGACAAACAAACAAAAAACAAAGGCAAAGGCTTTTCATGCTTTGTTGATTTCATAACCTTTTGACTCAATTTGGCATGAGTGTCTAGAATCTAAAGTCAAATGTCTACTGTTGTTGATGATCTGGTGCTTCTGTCCCCAACCAAGGAGGGCCTGCAGCAGCACCTAGATCTTCTGCACATATTCTCTCAGACCTGGGCCGTGACAGTAAATCTCAGTAAGACAAAAATAATGGTCCAGTTGCCAGGACCACAAATACAAATTCCATCTAGACACCGTTGCTCTAGAGCACACAAAAACCTATAGGTACCTCGGCCTAAACATCAGCGCCACAGGTAACTTCCACAAAACTGTGATTGATCTGAGATACAAGGCAATAAGGGCCTTCTACGCCATCAAAAGGAACATAAAATTTGACATCCCAATTTGGATCTGGCTAAAAATACTTGAATCCGTTATAGAACCCATTGCCCTTTATGGTTGTGAAGTCTGGGGTCCACTCACCAACCAAGAATTCACAAAATGGGACCAACACCACATTGAGACTCTGCATGGAGAATTCTGCAAAAATATCCTCAGTGTGCAACGTAAAACACCAAATAATGCATGCAGAGCAGAATTAGGCCGATACCCGCTAATTATCAAAATACAGAGAAGAGACGTTAAATTCTACAACCACCTAAAAGGCAGTGATTCCCAAACCTTCCATAACAAAGCCATCATCTACAGAGAGATGAACCTGGAGAAGAGTCCCCTCAGCAAGCTGGTCCTGGGGCTCTGTTCACAAACACAAACAGACCCCACAGAGCCCCTAGACAGCAACACAATTAGGCCCAACCAAATCATGAGAAAACACATTGGAAAGAATTTAGCAAAAAAACTGAGCAAACTGGAATGCTATTTGGCCCTAAATAGAGAGTTCACAGTGACAAAAAACCCAACATTAAGGAATGGAGAGAGAGCCTTGCTATTGAGAAAGTCCACCGAATACCTGACCACTGTGGTAGAAAACTTGACCCAACATTAAGGAGAGGGAGAGAAAGAGACTTGCTATTGAGAAAGGCTACCGAATACCTGACCACTGCGGTAGAAAACCTGACCCAACATTAAGGAGAGGGAGAGAGAGAGCCTTGCTATTGAGAAAGGCCGCCGAAGGCAGACCTGGCTCCCAAGAGAAGACAGGCTATGTGCAACACTGGCCACAAAATGAGGTGGAAACTGAGCTGCATTTCCTAACCTCCTGCCAAATGTATGACCATTTTAGAGACAGAAATTTGCCTCAATTTACACAGATCCACAAAAAATTTAAAAACAAATCCAATTTTGATATCTACTGGGTGAAATACCACAGTGTTGCATCACAGCAGCAAGATGTGTGACCTGTTGCCACAAGAAAAGGTCAACCAGTGAAGAACAAACACCATTGTAAATACAACCCATATTTATGTTTATTTATTTTCCCTTTTGTGCTTAAACTATTTGCACATCATTACAACACTGTATTACAAGACATGATATATAGTCTGTACATTTTTTATTGTTTATTTCACTTTTGTTTATTATCTATTTCACTTGCTTTGGCGATGTAAAACACATGTTTCCTAGGCCAATAAAGCCCTTTACATTGAACTGAGTCTTGACATCTGCAGTAGAAGGAGGAAGTGGGAAGTGACTTTCTGAGTCATACACTCCAAATTAAGAGAAGAGGAAACGCCTGTGGGTAACCGTGTGTGTGTGTGTGTGTGTGTGTGTGTGTGTGTGTGTGTGTGTGTGTGTGTGGTAGGTGACAGTTCGTAGTTTAAATCTCCTCCTCAGTCTGTGTGTGTGTGTGTGTGTGTGTGTGTGTGTGTGTGTGTGTGTGTGTGTGTGTGTGTGTGTGTGTGTAGAAACAACTGTTCTTTCCGTCTCCTTTCCTTCCTGACACACACACACACACACACACACACACACACACACACACACACACACACACACACACACACACACACAGACATTTGCATAGAGCTGTTATCTGGTGTGTGTGTGTTAGATAGGGCTGATTTGCCTGGCTGAAGACACAAAGCAGGATTATAAAGCCACTAGGGTTAGAGTTAGGGGTAGAGCAGGGCCCACCAGACACAGTATGTAGAGAGAGAGGTAGAGATAGGTAGAGAGAGAGAGAGAGAGAGAGAGAGGGAGGTAGAGAGAGGTAGAGAGAGAGAGGTAGAGAGAGGTAGAGAGAGTTAGGGGTAGAGCAGGGCCCACCAGACACAGTATGTAGAGAGAGAGGTAGAGATAGGTAGAGAGAGAGAGAGAGAGAGAGGGAGGTAGAGAGAGGTAGAGAGAGAGAGGTAGAGAGAGGTAGAGAGAGTTAGGGGTAGAGCAGGGCCCACCAGACACAGTATGGAGAGAGGTAGAGAGAGGAAGAGAGAGAGAGAGAGAGAGAGAGAGAGGGAGGTTAGAGAGAGGTAGAGAGAGAGAGGTAGAGAGAGGTAGAGAGAGAGAGGTAGAGAGAGGTAGAGAGAGGTAGAGAGAGGTAGAGAGAGAGAGGTAGAGGGTAGAGAGAGAGAGGTAGAGAGAGGTAGAGAGAGAGGTAGAGGTAGAGAGAGGGAGAGGTAGAGAGAGAGAGAGAGGTAGAGAGAGGTAGAGAGAGAGGTAGAGGTAGAGAGAGGGAGAGGTAGAGAGAGGTAGAGAGAGGTAGAGAGAGTTAGGGGTAGAGCAGGGCCCACCAGACACAGTATGGAGAGAGAGAGGTAGAGAGAGGTAGAGAGAGAGAGAGAGAGAGAGGGAGGTAGAGAGAGGTAGAGAGAGAGGTAGAGGTAGAGAGAGAGGGAGAGGTAGAGAGAGAGAGAGAGGTAGAGAGAGAGAGAGGTAGAGAGAGAGGTAGAGAGAGGTAGGTAGAGAGAGAGAGAGAGAGGTAGAGAGAGCGAGAGAGAGTTAAGGGTAGAGCAGGGCCCACCAGACACAGTATGTAGAGAGAGAGGTAGAGAGAGGGTAGAGAGAGAGAGAGAGAGAGAGAGAGAGAGAGAGGGAGGTAGAGAGAGGTAGAGAGAGGAGGTAGAGAGAGGTAGAGAGAGAGAGAGAGAGGAGGTAGAGAGAGGTAGAGAGAGAGAGGTAGAGAGAGGTAGAGAGAGTTAGGGGTAGAGCAGGGCCCACCAGACACAGTATGGAGAGAGGTAGAGAGAGGAAGAGAGAGAGAGAGAGAGAGAGAGGGAGGTAGAGAGAGGTAGAGAGAGAGAGGTAGAGAGAGGTAGAGAGAGAGGTAGAGGTAGAGAGAGGGAGAGGGTAGAGAGAGAGAGAGAGGTAGAGAGAGCGAGAGAGAGTTAGGGGTAGAGCAGGGCCCACCAGACACAGTATGGAGAGAGAGGTAGAGAGAGAGTTAGAGAGAGAGGTAGAGAGAGAGAGGTAGAGAGAGAGAGAGGTAGAGAGAGAGGTAGAGAGAGAGAGGTAGAGAGAGAGGGAGAGGTAGAGAGAGAGAGAGACGTAGAGAGAGAGAGGTAGAGAGAGAGGTAGAGTAGAGAGAGAGAGAGAGAGAGGAGAGAGAGAGAGAGAGAGAGAGAGAGGTAGAGAGGTAGAGTGAGAGGTAGGGGTAGAGCAGGGCCCACCAGACACAGTATGGAGAGAGGGAGGTAGAGAGAGAGAGGTTGTAGAGAGAGAGAGGTAGAGAGAGAGAGGTTAGAGAGAGAGAGAGAGGGAGGGTAGAGAGGTAGAGAGAGAGAGAGAGAGAGAGAGAGGAGAGAGAGAGAGAGAGAGAGAGAGAGAGAGAGAGATGAGGACGAGAGACAGACAGGGAGAGACATGAGGAAGAGAGACAGACAGAGGGAGAGACATATATACGAGAGACAGACAGAGGGAGAGATGAGGAAGAGAGACAGACAGAAGGAGAAAAGGTCATCCAGCCTTTCAGTTCCTCCACCCACACATGCTATGACATCTTCTGGTTTTAATGATGTTTCTAGAGACAATATCTCTCTCATCATCACTCAATGCCTAGGTTTACCTCCACTGTATTCACATCCTGCCGTACCATTGTCTGTACATTATACCCCGAAGCTATTTTATCGCCCCCAGATACCTGCTCCTTTTACTATCTATTCCCAAAGACTGGAAAGCAGCTGTTGTCATCCCCCTCTTCAAAGGAGGGGACACTCTTGACCCAAACTTCTACAGACCTATATCTATCCTACCCTGCCTTTCTAAGGTCTTCGAAAGCCAAGTCAACAAACAGATTACCGACCATTTCGAATTCCACCGCACCTTCTCCGCTATGCAATCTGGTTTCAGAGCTGGTCATGGGTGCACCTCAGCCACCCTCAAGGTCCTAAACGATATCGTAACCGCCATCGATAAGAAACAATAGTGTGCTGCTGTATTCATTGACCTGGCCAAAGCTTTCGACTCTGTCAATCACCACATCCTCATTGGCAGACTCAACAGCCTTGGTTTCTATAATGACTGCCTCGCCTGGTTCACCAACTACTTTTCTGATAGAGTTCAGTGTATCAAATCGGAGGGCCTGTTGTCCGGACCTCTGGCAGTGTCTATGGGGTTGCCACAGGGTTCAATTCTTGGGCCGACTCTTTTCTCTGTATACATCAATGACATCGCTCTTGCTGCTGGTGATTCTCTGATCCACCTCTATGCAGATGACACCATTCTGTATACTTCTGGCCCCTCTTTGGACACTGTGTTAACAACCCTCGAGACGAGCTTCAATGCCATACAACTCTCCTTCCGTGGTCTCCAACTGCTCCTAAATACAAGTAAAACTAAATGCATGCTCTTCAACCGATCGCTGCCTACACCTGCTCGCCCGTCCAGCATCACTACTCTGGACGGTTCTGACTTAGAATATGTGGACAACTACAAATACCTAGGTGTCTGGTTAGACTGTAAACTCTCCTTCCAGACTCACATTAAGCATCTCCAATCCAAAGTTAAATCTAGAATTGGCTTCCTATTTTGCAACAAAGCGTCCTTCACTCATGCTGCCAAAAATACCCTCGTAAAACTGACCATCCTACCGATCCTCGACTTTGGCGATGTCATTTACAAAATAGCCTCCAACACTCTACTCAACAAATTGGATGCAGTCTATCACAGTGCCATCCGTTTTGTCACCAAAGCCCCATATACTACCCACCACTGCGACCTGTACGCTCTCGTTGGCTGGCCCTCGCTTCATACTCGTCGCCAAACCCACTGGCTCCAGGTCATCTACAAGACCCTGCTAGGTAAAGTCCCCCCTTATCTCAGCTCACTGGTCACCATAGCAGCACCCACCTGTAGCACGTGCTCCAGCAGGTATATCTCTCTGGTCACCATAGCAGCACCCACCTGTAGCACGCGCTCCAGCAGGTATATCTCTCTGGTCACCCCCAAAGCCAACTCCTCCTTTGGTCGCCTTTCCTTCCAGTTCTCTGCTGCCAATGACTGGAACAAACTACAAAAATCTCTGAAACTGGAAACACTTATCTCCCTCACTAGCTTTAAGCACCAGCTATCAGAGCAGCTCACAGATCACTGCACCTGTACATAGCCCATCTATAATTTAGCCCAAACAACTACCTCTTCCTCTACTGTATTTATTTATTTATTTATTTTGCTCCTTTGCACCATATTATATATATTTCTACTTTGCACTTTCTTCTACTACAAATCTACCATTCCAGTGTTTTACTTGCTATATTGTATTTACTTTGCCACCATGGCCTTTTTGCCTTTACCTCCCTTATCTCACCTCATTTGCTCACATTGTATATAGACTTATTTTTCTACTGTATTATTGACTGTATGTTTGTTTTACTCCATGTGTAACTCTGTTGTTGTTGTATGTTGTCGAACTGCTTTGCTTTATCTTGGCCAGGTTGCAGTTGTAAATGAGAACTTGTTCTCAACTTGCCGACAGCTAAACAAGAAACAACTACCCACAAAACCCATAGAAAAACACCCCTACTAAATAGGACCTTCAATTAGAGGCAACGAGGAACAGCTGCCTCCAATTGAAGGTCAAAACAATAAACTAAACATAGAAATAGAATAACTTGAAAATAGAACATAGAAATGCAAAACATAGAACACTACCCAAAAACCCCGACAACACAAAACAAACACACCCCTGCCATGTCCTGACCAAAATACAATAACAAATAACCCCTTATACTGGTCAGGACGTGACAGTACCCCCCCCCAAAGGTGCAGACCCCGGATGCACCTAAACATAAAAAACACAAAAATAAACCCAAACTAAAGGGAGGGAAGGAAGGGTGGCCACCGTCACCGACGGTTCTTGTGCTACACCCCCCCTCCCCAATCCTCCTACTATGGAGGTGGCTCAGGCTTAGTCCCCAACCTAACCTGTCCACCCCCGCTGAAGGCTCAGGGCTAAGGCGCGTCGCTGGAGACCTCGGGTTGATGCGCATCGCTGGAGACCTCGGACTGGCGGGCGACTCTGGCCGCGCCGGTTCCGGACTGTAGGGCGTCTCTCTCGGTTCCGGACTGTAGGCCGTCTCTCTCGGTTCCGGACTGTAGGCCGTCTCTCTCGGTTCCGGACTGTAGGTCGTCTCTCTCGGTTCCAGACTGTAGGCCGTCTCTCTCGGTTCCAGACTGTAGGCCGTCTCTCTTGGCTCCGGACTGTAGGACGTCGCCGGAAGCACTGGACGGGGAACTGTCGCCGGAAGCTCTGGACGGGGTACTGTCGCCGGAAGCTCTGGACGGGGTACTGTCGCCGGAAGCTCTGGACGGGGTACTGTCATCGGAAGCTCTGGACGGGGTACTGTCGCCGGAAGCTCTGGACGGGGTACTGTCATCGGAAGCTCTGGACTAGGGACACGCACCTTGAGGCTAGTACGAGGAGCAGGAACTGGATACACCGGGCCATGAACCAGCACTGGAGGTCTGGAGCGCACAGCCTGCACCACCCATACTGGCTGGGTAGTCACAGTAGCCCTGCACGGGCGGAGTGCTGGCACAGGGCGAACTGGACTGTGCAGAGGCCTGATGGCTGCCGTGCGTAGAGCAGGCGCAGGGTAGCCTGGGCCTAGGAGGCGCACCGGTGGCCAGATGCGCTGCGCAGGCATACTCCTTCCAGGCTGCACGCCCACTCTAGCACGGCACTTGCGAGGGGCCGGAATCGCTCGCACCGGACTGTGCGTGCGCACCTCCGCATAGACCGGCGTTCTCATGATCCGCTGCATCATGTTGTTGGGGTGCTTTGCTGCAGGAGGGACTGGTGCACTTCACAAAATAGATGGCATCATGAGGAGGAACATTATGTGGATATATTGAAGCAAAATCTCAAGACATGAGTCAGGAAGTTAAAGCTTGGTCACAAATGGGTCTTCCAAATGGACAATGACCCCAAGCATTCTTCCAAAGTTGTGGCAAAATGGCTTAAGGACAACAAAGTCAAGGTATTGGAGTGGCCATCACAAAGCCCTGACCTCAATCCCATAGAACATTTGTGGGCAGAACTGAAAAAGCTTGTGTGAGCAAGGAGGTCTACAAACCTGACTCAGTTACACCAGCTCTGTCAGGAGGAATGGGCCAAAATTCACCCAACTTATTGTGGGAAACTTGTGGAAGGCTACCCGAAACGTTTGACCCAAGTTAAACAATTTAAAGGCAATGCTACCAAATACTAATTGAGTGTATGTAAACTTCTGACCCACTGGGAATGTGATGGAAGAAATAAAAGCTGAAATAAATCATTCTCTCTACTTTTATTCTGACATTTCACATTCTTAAAATAAAGTGGTGATCCTAACTGACCTAAGAAAGGGAATTTTTACTAGGATTAAATGTCAGGAATTGTGAAAAAAGTGAGTTTAAATGTATTTTGCGAAGTTGTATGTAAACTCCTGACTTTAACTGTATATATGCTGAGATCATGTGACAGATCATGTGACACTTTGACTGCACACAGGTGGACTTTACTGAACTAATTATGTGACTTCTGAAGGTAATTGGCTGCACCAGATCTTATTTAGGGGTGAATACATATACACACACCACTTTTCAGTTGTTTTTTTGGGTGAATTTTTTTTAAACAAGTTATTTTTTTCATTTCACATCACCAATTTGGACTATTTTGTGTTTGTCCGTTACATGAAATCCAAATAAAAATCAGTTTAAATTACAGGTTGAAATGCAACAAAATAGAAAACAGGAAAAACATGCCAAGGGGGTGAATGCTTTTGCAAGGCGCTGTATATAGAGAGAGATGGATATAGTAAACCTAAATCACTCACTGTCTGTCTGTGTGTGTGTGTGTGTGTGTGTGTGTGTGTGTGTGTGTGTGTGTGTGTGTGTGTGTGTGTGTGCGTGTCCCTGTCTGTCTGTGTGTGTGTGTGTGTGTGTGTGTGTGTGTCTGTGTGTGTGTGTGTGTGTCTGTGTGTGTGTGTGTGTGTGTGTGTGTGTCTGTGTGTGTGTGTGTGTGTGTGTGTGTGTCTGTCTGTCTCTGTGTGTGTGTGTGTGTGTGTGTGTGTGTGTGTGTGTGCGTGCGTGCGTGCGTGCGTGCGTGTGTAGAGATGGAGAACGGAGCTGAGGACACCGAGTCTCTGTGGGAGTCGGTGGAGAATAACCGCTACATCCTGAGCCGATACATCTCTCCTGGTAAACTGACCCCCTACCTGCGCCAATGTAAGGTTCTGGACGAACAGGACGAAGACGAGGTCTTGAACTCTCTACTGCTGGTCTCTAAGGTCAACCGTACAGGTAGGTTACCTCTCTACTGCTGGTCTCTAAGGTCAACCTCACAGGTGGGTTAACTCTCTACTGCTGGTCTCTAAGGTCAACCTCACAGGTAGGTTAACTCTCTACTGCTGGTCTCTAAGGTCAACCTCACAGGTAGGTTAACTGTCTACTGCTGGTCTCTAAGGTCAACCTCACAGGTAGGTTAACTCTCTACTGCTGGTCTCTACGGTCAACCTCACAGGTAGGTTAACTCTCTACTGCTGGTCTCTACGGTCAACCTCACAGGTAGGTTAACTCTCTACTGCTGGTCTCTAAGGTCAACCGTACAGGTATGTTACCTCTCTACAGCTGGTCTCTAAGGTCAACCTCACAGGTAGGTTAACTCTCTACTGCTGGTCTCTAAGGTCAACCTCACAGGTAGGTTAACTCTCTACTGCTGGTCTCTACGGTCAACCTCACAGGTAGGTTAATTCTCTACTGCTGGTCTCTACGGTCAACCTCACAGGTAGGTTAACTCTCTACTGCTGGTCTCTACGGTCAACCTCACAGGTAGGTTAACTCTCTACTGCTGGTCTCTAAGGTCAACCTCACAGGTAGGTTAACTCTCTACTGCTGGTCTCTAAGGTCAACCTCACAGGTAGGTTAACTCTCTACTGCTGGTCTCTACGGTCAACCTCACAGGTAGGTTAACTCTCTACTGCTGGTCTCTAAGGTCAACCTCACAGGTAGGTTAACTGTCTACTGCTGGTCTCTAAGGTCAACCTCACAGGTAGGTTAACTCTCTACTGCTGGTCTCTACGGTCAACCTCACAGGTAGGTTAACTCTCTACTGCTGGTCTCTACGGTCAACCTCACAGGTAGGTTAACTCTCTACTGCTGGTCTCTACGGTCAACCTCACAGGTAGGTTAACTCTACTGCTGGTCTCTAAGGTCAACCTCACAGGTAGGTTAACTCTCTACTGCTGGTCTCTAAGGTCAACCTCACAGGTAGGTTAACTCTCTACTGCTGGTCTCTAAGGTCAACCTCACAGGTAGGTTAACTCTCTACTGCTGGTCTCTAAGGTCAACCTCACAGGTAAGTTAACTCTCTACTGCTGGTCTCTAAGGTCAACCGTACAGGTAGGTTACCTCTCTACTGCTGGTCTCTAAGGTCAACCTCACAGGTAGGTTAACTCTCTACTGCTGGTCTCTAAGGTCAACCTCACAGGTAGGTTAACTCTCTACTGCTGGTCTCTAAGGTCAACCTCACAGGTAAGTTAACTCTCTACTGCTGGTCTCTAAGGTCAACCGTACAGGTAGGTTACCTCTCTACTGCTGGTCTCTAAGGTCAACCTCACAGGTAGGTTAACTCTCTACTGCTGGTCTCTAAGGTCAACCTCACAGGTAGGTTAACTCTCTACTGCTGGTCTCTAAGGTCAACCTCACAGGTAGGTTAACTCTCTACTGCTGGTCTCTACGGTCAACCTCACAGGTAGGTTAACTCTCTACTGCTGGTCTCTACGGTCAACCTCACAGGTAGGTTAACTCTCTACTGCTGGTCTCTACGGTCAACCTCACAGGTAGGTTAACTCTCTACTGCTGGTCTCTAAGGTCAACCTCACAGGTAGGTTAACTCTCTACTGCTGGTCTCTAAGGTCAACCTCACAGGTAGGTTAACTCTCTACTGCTGGTCTCTACGGTCAACCTCACAGGTAGGTTAACTCTCTACTGCTGGTCTCTAAGGTCAACCTCACATGTAGGTTAACTGTCTACTGCTGGTCTCTAAGGTCAACCTCACAGGTAGGTTAACTCTCTACTGCTGGTCTCTACGGTCAACCTCACAGGTAGGTTAACTCTCTACTGCTGGTCTCTACGGTCAACCTCACAGGTAGGTTAACTCTCTACTGCTGGTCTCTAAGGTCAACCTCACAGGTAGGTTACCTCTCTACTGCTGGTCTCTAAGGTCAACCTCACAGGTAGGTTAACTCTCTACTGCTGGTCTCTAAGGTCAACCTCACAGGTAGGTTAACTGTCTACTGCTGGTCTCTAAGGTCAACCTCACAGGTAGGTTAACTCTCTACTGCTGGTCTCTAAGGTCAACCGCAAGTCAAATCAAATTGTATTTGTCACATGCTTCGTAAACAGCAGGTGTAGACTAACAGTGACATGATTACTGATGGGTCCTTTTCCAACAGTACTGAGTCAATGTGCAGAGGTACCAGGTAATAACAAGGCTATATACAGGGAGTACCAGGTAATAACATGGTTATATACAGGGAGTACCAGGTAATAACATGGCTATATACAGGAAGTACCAGGTAATAACATGGATATATACAGGGATACCAGGTAATAACATGGCTATATACATACAGGGAGTACCAGGTAATAACATGGATATATACAGGGGCTACCAGATAATAACATGGCTATATACAGGGAGTACCAGGTAATAACATGGCTATATACAGGGAGTACCAGGTAATAACATGGCTACATACAGGGAGTACCAGGTAATAACATGGTTATATACAGGAAGTACCAGGTAATAACATGGCTATATACAGGGAGTACCAGGTAATAACATGGCTATATAAAGGGAATACCAGGTAATAACATGGCTACATACAGGGATACCAGGTAATAACATGGTTATATACAGGGAGTACCAGGTAATAACATGGCTATATACAGGAAAGTACCAGGTAATAACATGGCTATATACAGGAAGTACCAGTTAATAACATGGCTATATACAGGGAGTACCAGGTAATAACATGGTTATATACAGGGGGTACCAGGTAATAACATGGCTATATACAGGGGAGTACCAGGTAGTAACATGGTTATATACAGGGAGTACCAGGTAATAACATGGCTATATACAGGGAGTACCAGTTAATAACATGGCTATAGACAGGGGATACCAGGTAATAACATGGCTATATACAGGGAGTACCAGGTAATAACATGGATATATACAGGGATACCAGGTAATAACATGGCTATACACAAAGATACCAGGTAATACCATGGCTATATACAGGGAGTACCAGGTAATAACATGGCTATATACAGGGAGTACCAGGTAATAACATGGCTATATACAGGGGTACCAGGTAATACCCGGTCTATATACAGGAAGTATCAGGTAATACCATGGCTATATACAGGGAGTACCAGGTAATAACATGGCTATATACAGGGAGTACCAGGTAATAACATGGTTATAGACAGGGTGTGTGAGGTAAGAACATGGCTATATACAGGGAGTACCAGGTAATAACATGGTTATATACAGGGAGTACCAGGTAATAACATGGTTATATACAGGGGATACCAGGTAATAACATGGTTATAGACAGGGTGTGTGAGGTAAGAACATGGCTATATACAGGGAGTACCTGGTAATAACATGGCTATATACAGGGAGTACCAGGTAATAACATGGCTATATACAGGGAGTAACAGGTAATAACATGGTTATATACAGGGATACCAGGTAATAACATGGCTATATACAGGGAGTACCAGGTAATAACATGGTTATATACAGGGGATACCAGGTAATAACATGGCTATATACAGGAAGTACCAGGTAATAACATGGCTATATACAGGAAGTACCAGGTAATAACATGGTTATACACAGGGAGTACCAGGTAATAACATGGCTATATACAGGAAGTACCAGGTAATAACATGGCTATATACAGGGAGTACCAGGTAATAACATGGCTATATACAGGGAGTACCAGGTAATAACATGGCTATATACAGGAAGTACCAGGTAATAACATGGATATATACAGGAAGTACCAGGTAATAACATGGATATATACAGGGAGTACCAGGAAATAATATATATACAGGAAGTACCAGGTTATAACATGGTTATATACAGGGAGTACCAGGTAATAACAAATGTTATATACAGGGGCTACCAGGTAATAACATGGCTATAGACAGGGAATACCAGACAATAACATGTTATAGGGAGGGTGTGTCTATAAAGCAGGAGGGTGTGTCTATAAAGCAGGAGGCTGTGTCTATAAAGCAGGAGGGTGTGTCTATAAAGGAGGAGGGTGTGTCTATAAAGGAGGAGGGTGTGTCTATAAAGCAGGAGGGTGTCTATAAAGGAGGAGGGTTGTGTCTATAAATGAAGAGGGTGTGTCTATAAAGGAGAGGGTGTGTCTAGTAAAGCATGAGGGTGTGTCTGTAAAGTCAGGAGGGTGTGTCTATAAAGCAGGAGGGTGGTGTCTATAATGAAGAGGGTGTGTCTATAAAGCAGGAGGGTGTGTCTATAAGCAGGAGGGTGTGTCTATAAATGAGAGGGTGTGTCTATAAAGCAGGAGGGTGTGTCTATAAATGAAGATGGGTGTGTCTATAAAGCAGGAGGGTGTTGTCTATAAAGCAGGAGGGTGTGTCTATAAATGAAGAGGGGTGTGTCTATAAGCAGGAGGGTGTGTCTATAAAGCAGGAGGGTGTGTCTATAAATGAAGAGGGTGTGTCTATAAAGCAGGAGGGTGTGTCTATAAATGAAGAGGGTGTGTCTATAAAGCAGGAGGGTGTGTCTATAAATTAAGAGGGTGTGTCTATAAAGCAGGAGGGTGTGTCTATAAAGCAGGAGGTGTGTCTATAAAGCAGGAGGGTGTGTCTATAAAGCAGGAGGGTGTGTCTATAAAGGAAGATTCTATTGCAGATTGTTTTATCAATCAGATTACACATTAAAAGGTATAACAAGAAATTAAATCTACTTTCTGCCCTGGACGTGTGTGTGTGTGTGTGTGTGTGTGTGTGGTGTGGTGTGTGTGTGTGTGTATATCTGTGTGTGTG